>NW_028291128.1:0-101904 GCF_041222555.1 Hakea prostrata
ATCCGAGAAAGAAATTCCAAATAAAGATCCCTCGTTCAATGAAGATCATGATCGTGGAAGTAGCAACGATCCTCTCAAAGAACCAAAAAACAAGAGGGTTGAGTCCGGACCGAACAAGCGGGAAGATCGTTTGAGCAAACAAATCAAAGAGTTAGACGAGAAGGTAAACAAGTTAAACGATCCAAAGAAAGAAGAGCTATATGCTTTTCTAAAAGAGGATCCTTTCATCCAAGCTATCTCTGAGGCGGAAATACCAAAGAGTTTCAAGTGCCCAACTTTCATACTGTTCGATGGATCGCAATGTCCAAAACATCGCATCACTCGCTACAGATCGACCATGTCAATTTATAAGCATAATGAGGCAGCCATGTGCCAAAGTTTTGCAGCCTCTTTAACTGGTTCCGCATTGGACTGGTTCCTGGCATTGCCAAACGGTTCGATTATGAGTTTCGATCAGCTGGGACGAGTGTTTGTGCAGCGTTTCCAAGGAGGAGTCGGATTGAAGAAAAGAGAAGATACTTTGTTTTCTATAAAACAAGGTAGAGCGGAATCTATCCGAAGTTTCCTTCAGAGATTCAATAATCTTACCATGCAAACTGAAAGCATGGACGAGAAAATTGCCTTTCATGCGTTATACCAAGGAATTACTCATGAAGGATTGCTAGAGCGGCTGCTCCAAGATATGCCAAAAACATATGCGGAACTAAGTGAAAGATGTCACAAACAAGCAGAGATTTCGGAAACCATAGAATCTCGAAAAAGAGAACCAAGGGTCGAAAGAAGAAGCAGTCGAGAAAGGGTTCAACCGACCAGGATGTTAGGGATAAGCTCGACCAAGAAAGGTCGAGCAGAATCTCCAAAAAAGCAGGAGATTAGTAATCTTCCACCACTGAATACAAGAATATCCGAAATCTTGATGCAAATCAAAAATCAAGGACATATGAAGTGGCCGGATAAAATCCGAGCACCGCCAGAAAGCGTGATAAACGAAAGTATTGTGACTATCACAAAGATCACGGCCATTGGACGGACGATTGCAAAAATCTAAAGACGGAGATAGAAAACTTAATCTCCCGAGGACACTTAAAGAAGTATATCCAATCTAAAGAAGATGGCCGACCACATGACAACCCTATCCCGAAGAGAGAAAGGTCGAGCCACAGAGAAGAAAGAAGAAGTCCGGCCAAACGCCGACCTGAGGCGGATGAAAAACAAAGAAAAAGATCTCCGGTCTATCATCGTATTTGGTGGTCCGACGTAAGAATCAAATCGACAAGCAAAAAGAAAAGTACGATATATTGGGAATACTGAAACCCATAAAAATATATCTACTGAGCCAATAATTTTCTCTTCCAAGGATCTACGGGATATCACAATCCCTCATGATGATGCCTTGGTAGTCAAAATTCTCCCGGAAGGAACTGAAATTCATAGAGTCCGGTAGACACTGGATCGTCGCAGACATATTATCTTTAGATGCGTTCAAAAAAAATGAAGCTAAAAGAAAACATGCTCGTCCCATGCGAAACCCAGCTTTATGGTTTCACGGGATCATCAACCCGAGCAGAAGGAACGATCCGATTAGAGCTACGGATTGGAGAGCACCCACGAGATAGAATCATACAGACTAATTTTATGGTCGTACGAGATTTATCAGCATACAATGCAATCATAGGACGACCAACCCTCTGTGCACTTGAAGCAGTGGTCTCCTCGCTACACATGAAAATGAAATTCCCGACCACTAAGGGAATTGGAGAATGTTTAGCCGACCAGAAAAGTAGCCGGCAAAGTTACAACGACTACATGCGGAAAAAGAAAAGAACGAAGTCGACCATGACCATTGAAGTTAGAGACGACCGCGATGAAGAAACCTTGCAAAGAGCTGAACCGGTGGAAAAACTAGAAAAAATCCACTTCAATCCCGGCCAGAATGAGCAAGGCACCATGATCGGTTCCGAGCAAGAAGCAGAATTCAAATCAGAACTCACCGAGTTTCTAAAAAGAATTCCGATGTTTTCGCTTGGTCGGTGAAGACATGCCGGGGATCGACAGGGGAGGTGGCCGAGCATAAACTCGTATTGATCCACAGGCAATTCCGGTTGTTCAGAAAAGAAGAAACTTCGCCATTGAAAAACATGAAGCCATTCGAACTGAAGTGCAAAAGCTAAAACAATCTGGCTTTATAAAACGCACAGACCACCCGCAATGGCTAGCTAATGTGGTAATGGTCAAAAAAGCAAACGGGAAATGGCGGATGTGTACTGATTACACAGATCTCAACAAAGCCTGCCCAAAGGACCACTATCCACTACCAAGAATCGACCTTCTTATAGATGCAACAGCAGGACACGAAATGCTCAGTTTCATGGATGCATATTCAGGATACAATCAGATCCTTATGCATCCTGATGACGAAAAGCATACGGCATTCATGACTGATAGGGACAGCTATTACTATAAAGTAATGCCTTTCGGTCTAAAAAATGCGGGAGCAACATACCAAAGAGCGGTAAATAAAATTTTCAAACATCAAATTGGTCGGAATATGGAAGTGTATGTGGACGACATGCCGGTGAAAAGCATCTCAAAAGAAAATCATCGATTGACCCCGGGAGAAGTATTTAAAGTACTCCGGAAATACAAGATGAAGCTCAATCCTGAAAAGTGCGCTTTTGGGGTATCTTCGGGCAAATTCCTCGGGTTCATGGTATCCCAAAGAGGAATCGAAGCCAATCCTGAGAAAATCAGGGCAATTTTGGATATGAAAGCACACAAAACCATCAGAGAAGTCCAATGCCTAACTGGTCGGGTGGCAGCACTGAATAGATTTATTTCTAGATCGGGGGAGAAATGCTCTGCCATTTTTCAAAATTTTAAAACAGTAGCAGGTGGTCGGAAAGGAAACATCTGGAATGATGAATGCCGGGGAGCATTTGAGGATCTAAAAGACAAACTATCCGGACCACCCTTACTTGTTATGCCGACGTAAAGAAGGAGCTACAGCTATATTTAGCCGCTTCGTCGGTAGCGGTTAGTGCAGTTCTCGTGCAAGAAGAGGGTAACATACAACAACCTGTCTACTATGTTAGTCATGTCCTGAATGATGCCGAGACTCGCTACCCAGAAGTGGACAAACAAGCCCTGGCACTGGTTATAGCGGCCAGAAAACTCCGTCCATATTTCCAATCTCATCCCATTACAGTGATGACGAATTTACCACTCAAAAAAATTCTTCACCGACCGGACTTGGCCGGAAGGATGGTGACATGGGCCGTGGAATTGAGCGAACATCAAATAGAATTCAAACCCCGACCAAGTATCAAGGCTCAATCCCGGCAGACTTCATTGTTGAAAAACAAGAAACAAGTCAAGAGGAGGACGAGCAAGGGGTAGAATCAATCAAAAGATGGACTCTGTTCGTGGACGGGTCAAGCAACTCGCAAGGAAGTGGAGCAGGCCTATTAATGAAGAGTCCTGGGGGATTTGAAATAAAATATGCCCTTCGTTTCAAGTTCAAAGCATCCAACAATGAGGCTGAATACGAAGCTATGTTAGCAGGACTCAGGATGGCCAAAGCTTTAAGCATTCAACATCTGGAGATCAAAAGTGATTCACAGCTGATTGTAAATCAGGTGAAGGGAGTTTATGGAGCCAAAGAAAGAAGAATGGAGAAATACTTGAACTTGGTCAACAACTACAAACAGTACTTTAAAGAGCTAGAAATAACTCAAGTACCAAGGGTTGAAAACGACCAGGCTGATTCATTATCTCGCTTGGCTACGGACGGAATGAATGTCCAAGCACCAGTGATCTACCTTGAAGAACTAAATAGCCCTAGCATAAACAAGGTCGACCACATGCAAATTACAACCGACCTGGGTTGGATGGAGCCGATCATACATTATCTTGACAACGACCAACTCCCAGAAGACCAAAAAGCTGCTCGGGCAATAAGACAGAGAGCAGCCAGGTTCACGATCAGGGACGGACTATTATACAAAAGATCCTTCACCCGACCACTTCTAAGATGTTTGGGACCAGTAGAAGCTACAAATGTGTTAAGAGAAGTTCATGAAGGAACCTGCGGATCACACGTAGGATCCCGAACACTCTCTAATACAATAATACGCCAAGGATTCTATTGGCCGACCTTAGAAGAAGATGCCAAAGACTTCGTCAAGAAGTGTGACAAGTGCCAGGCACATGCAAAGATCTCCCATATCCCCGCAGTCCCTTTAACATCAACTCTATCCCCAATACCTTTTGCAAGATGGGGAATAGACCTGGTAGGGAAATTACCTAAAGCATCGGGAGGAAGAGAGTACTTGGTAGTAGCAATAGACTACTTTACAAAGTGGGTAGAAGCTGAACCCCTTGCAACTATCGCATTAGCAAGCGGATGAAGCGTTTTGTCAAGCATAACATATCGTACAGATATGGAGTTCCAAAAATATTAGTAACCGACCATGGGAAGCAATTCGAGAACGCAGCATTCTCAACATTCTGCAAAGAACAAGGGATCGAGCATAGATTTTCTTCAGTAGCTTATCCTCAGAGTAATGGCCAGGTTGAGGTTACTAATAGAACCATGCTCGACGGACTCAAGAAAAGGCTCGACCAGCTAAAAGGGAGATGGGTAGATGAACTACCTAGTGTACTGTGGTCGTACCGAACAACTCCAAGGACGACCACAGGAGAATCTCCATTCCGACTAGCGTATGGAGCAGAAGCTAGAGTCCCAGTAGAAATCCAAATTGGATCACTTCGAGAAATAGAATTCGAAGAAGAAGCTAACATCGAAGGAATGCGAACCAATCTGGATCTAATTGACGAAGTAAGGGACAAAGCCCAGTTCCGTCTTGAAGAATATCAAAGAAGAATAGCGACATATTATAATGCCAAGGTTCGAAATGAACAATACTTGCCAGGCGAACTAGTACTTCGCCGAACAGATGCTTCAGATCCGACCAATCAAGGAAAGCTATCCCCCAATTGGGAAGGACCATACATAGTCATACGACAAGTCGCTCCAGGAGCATATCATTTACAAGATCCGGAGACGAGCGACAGGATTCCTCGATCATGGAATTCGAACAATCTCAGGAAATACTATTAATAAGAATAGTATGTGAGAATGTCGTAAACACGACAAATTTTGAGCGTTCTATTTTTGCCATTCATTTCAGTATGTAGACAACATGGGAGATTCATAATCCCAAGAAGTCATACTAGTTTTTATATACAAATAAAGACATGCGTACAAATTATTATTCAACTCCAACATGACACTCAAGGAAAAGACCTGAAAATCTCAGGCAGATAAGACCTGAAAATCTCAGGCAGATAAGACCTGAAAATCTCAGGCAGAAAAGACCTGAAAATTTCAGGCAGATAAGACCTGAAAATCTCAGGCAGATAAGACCTGAAAATCTCAGACAGAAAAAGACCTAGGCAAAAAAGACCTGAGATTCCGAGGAAGGCCCTACGAATCTTAAGGCACAAAAGACCTAAGATACCACTTTAGGCAGAAAAAGACCTACACTCAATAGGCAATAAAGACCTAACATTCATTAGGCACAAATAATTCAAAAGACATACCAAGTTATCATGCCCGGGAGGTAGGGGTTATGGACGAACAGATGTTGACAAACACCTATTTAATTCATGGCCGAACAAACCCTACTATACCGAACAGCATGGCTTGAAATGATACAAATACGTGACAAGAACGAGCATATATACCGAACAATGGTACTCTCACGACCAAGTATACTTGTACAGAAAGGAGGAATATGCCAGAAATGATATATACGGAACAATGGTACTCTCACGACCAAGTATACTTGGTGTACAAGGAAGAATATGCCAGAAATGATATATACCGAACAAGTATACTTGCACAAAAAATTCTGATATCATTGACAAACAAAAATTTACATAGGAAAAAACCTATGATAAATTATCCATTACAAAATCATGATGGTTTAAAAAGAAAGCTAGTCGGCAACAACATTATCAGAAGATATCAAATCGGTTGAATTGTTTGGACTAGTGGTTGCCAAAGTATCAGCTGCATCGGTGGTCGTTGAGGGGCCGGCTTCATCCTCCTCCTCAGGGGCCGGTTCCCAGTCGGAGTCTAAAAAATCCTGTACACTGACCCTCTTCGGCAAACGGAAAGCCTCCTTATCAGCCGCCCAAGATGGTCGAGGAAGCTTCAGTTCGTCAAAGATAGCCGGATCAACATATTTCTCCAACAGTCCAAGATCGATCTCTGGGTAATTTTCAATAACCCTAGTGAAGGCATCTCTCCGACCATAATTGAAACCTGGGGCTGCTACCTTGGAGACAAATCCTATGCAACCTTTAGTGCGTACCCATTTGTGAATAACTTCCCGACGTAACTCCTCGGAAAGATTCTCGAATGTGGTCGGACACGCTCGAGCAAGTTGATCGGTCAAATCTCTGATGAACTGATCCTTCTCTTGCTCGATCTTACTATGGGCAACATCTTTATCCTCCAAGGAAATTTTCAAATTGGCAACCTCACGCTCAAGGGTCGAGATACGTTCTTCAGCAGATAAAGCCCGAGCATCGGTGATCGCCTTCTCATCCTTCAAAGTAGCGTTTTCACTGGTTACATTCTCTAACCGACCACTTAAATCCTTGACTTTATCGTCCAGGTGATAAATGGTGGATTGATCCTTCCGAGCAGCTTCCAAGTTACCTCCCCAAGCTTGGGTTAAAGCACAAACCAACCTACCAAGAAGAAAAACCAAAAATGATAGATAAGGAGGACTGTACGAGAAAAGTAAACTCATGCAGAAACCACATACCTTGTCATTATATCTTCAGTACAGGTGGGTCCAATTTTCCGAAGAAACTGTTGATCGGTAGGAAGCAAAGCTCCCGGCAACCATGCCTTGGCAACTTCAGTACCATCAGTAGTGTTGTTTAAAACATAAGATCCAGCTTTAAGGGATCCACTGGATGAAGCATCTACAGATTGGGTACTCGGAATATCCCGAGGAGGTACAGAAGGGGAGGCGTCCACATCCTCTCCCGAGCCTGCAATAAAGGATGAAGAAGCTTTCTTTTTGCTCGGCCTAGGAGGAAGGTCGGACGCATCTGCCGATCTCTTCGGCCCGGATTGAACTTGTTTTCTTCTATCTGACCGAGCTCGCTCGGGTTTGGTAGGGATCCGAGCTTCAGCTTCTTCCATGTCCTCATCAGCTGCCCGGGAAACGTTTGCCCGATTAAGCATCACTGAAAAAAGGATAGAAGAATTACTATCGAACACAAAGAGATAGTCGCAAAAATAAAGATACCAACAACCAAGAGTAATACTCACCAGGAAGGAATCCCCAATAATGTAGTATATTGGGATATTCCGGACAATGGCCGTGAACGGCATACATGTTCTTATCTTCGGAAGGAAGCCGAAGAATCTTCTCCCTAGCAAGTTGCTCGGCTCCAGATAAGGTAGGGATGTCATTGGAACCTGTAGTCGGTCCACGAACCCAGGAAATGGGGAATGAAGGTTTGGACGGTGGGCGAACAAAGAAATATTTGGGACGCCAACCTTTGGTATTGGAGGGCAGGGTCCCCGTCCCAACAAAGTTACCCTCCCAACCACATTGGGAGAAGGTACGTTTCGAGAGGTAGAACCAACCATCCTGCTCCTGCCTCTTCGCCATGAAGAAATGGAGGAACAAAGCCAGGGATGGTCGAACACCTACCCTTTGGCAAAAACCCCAAAAGCAAATAAAATTTCGCCAACTGTTCGGCACAAACATCCCCGGGCACATTTTAAAATGTACCATTACGCCTATGAACAGGGGGTGTACGGGAAGACGAAAACCACTCTTCTGAGCATCCTCGTAAAGGGCAAATTCACCCGGGGAAGGAGAGTTGGCACGCTCATATGTGGTCGGTACACGTATCCTATGATCTGAAGGAATCTCATATTTTACTCTAAGGTACTCTAGACGTTCCTCTGTCATTTGGGAAGGTATGAAGTCGGGACCAGACGAGTAGGGGTCATAGTCAATATGATCGGGAGTCAACTCTTTGATCTGTTCGAGCTTATACTCCTCGAGGGTCAAACTATCTTTCCACCGCTGCCGCTCAGCCTTGAAACGAGCTTGAGCACTTTGACAGATTATAATGGGACGGGACTCCACTGCCTCCTCACTTTCCCTATTACGATTCTCTCGACCAACAGAGGCCTCAGGTACATCTTCGGACCTACCATCATGGCTAAGGTCGGGAGATACAGGGTGTTCGGGAGTTTCAGAACAGGATGGTCCTTCGTCTAAATCTCTCCTATGTTTCAAAATGGCAGAACCCCTCTTCACTATTACCATGATTCTTTAAAATAAAGGGAATATGAAGAAAAAAGGAGAAGAGACATAGACAGAAAACACAGAAAAACACCACAAAGAAGCACATAAGACTCTGCCAGAAAAGAACCAGGCTTTCGAAATGCAGAGAAACAAGAATAAAGTTGAAAACACTTACTTGTTTGAAGCAAACGAACGAGGAGATGGAGGAAGGAAGACTAGAAGCTTTAACCCAACTTTCGTCTCTCAAACAGAGGAAGAAACTTCAAACACAGTGCTCAAAACTCCAAACAGTTGCAGAGAAAAGACACAGACGAATACGCAAAGAAGAAATGAAATGAAGGAAGGAAGAAGAAGTAACAGTACTTATTGAAATTTGTGGATTCCAATCTAACGAACATGATAAGTCTATATGCCATGATATGAATTTCAAAAAGTTAAATTCTCATCTAACGGTTAAAGCTAACGTTCAGATGGACGGTTGAAGATGAAGAGTCTCTTCATCATAATGACGAACATTAATCATGAAATGACAGCTATGACACGTGTCACACACGTACAAACTTCGAAGGTCGTGCGTCGATATGTGTGCTTAAAAGACGGCTATGCAGGAGTGGGACGTTACAGATTTCGAGGAAAAGCGTGTTGGTCGAACCGACCATATAACCTCTAAACGAAAAATAATCCCTTGAGCCGAGCATATATTTCTCGACCACAAACGGATTAGGGGGCTTATGTTAATAACTAAAATGGCCATCCCGGTCTGAACCCAGAGGTTGCACGGTTCGACCAGGATTACAACCCAACAAGGTCCGGCCAGGTGGTTCATGGTAGGACCGACCACACTAAAAAATCCATCTTTATAGCAATATGAGATGGCCTCGTGTAGGTAGATTCCTATCACCAAACAACTGGAAAAGAGAGTTAGTTAGGTAAAAGGACTCTTCTAAGAGAGTTACTCTCCTACAACAACTCATAGCAGGTTATTCCGAATATAACTCTATCACCATACGCTATATAAAGACCTCTGGTAAACACTAGAGGGCAGGTATTCATACTTCTTGTGATCAATTACTTGAATTCTCTATTGAGTAGTTGAGATCATATTATTGGTACTGACTTGTTCGTCGGAGACGTACCTCGACCCCCCAAGGTCGAGCTCGTATCTTGCAGGTTCGTGACAGGGAAGGACGAGCGAGATTCCGTATCAACACTAAGAAACTTCCATCGCTCTTTACACTCAGATCAGAAACTTTGGTGTCAAAGAAGATGGGTATCACTTTCTTGTTATATTCCATCATCATAGCCAACTCATTGAGACAATTTTTAGAAGTGCAATAACCTGGAGAGATGATCGCCACCCCAACCTTACATTCCCTTATAGCAGTTTCAATGGCCATCCTAATTTTTTCTCCGGGCATGATACTCTTCTCGTCCAAAAAGGGATTGAGTGCTAGATGGGTGAGAAGAAAGTGAAGAAAAGAAACGATGCGCTTTGTGTCTGGCCCACGGTGGTTTATGAATACGTGAAAGGGACGAGAGACCTTGTAATCATCTATCAGACTAAAGGATGAGCTCAATGTTTGCCATCTGGTGTTGTATGAGGAAATTGTTTAGTGCCTAGTGAAATTGAAAATCTCATCCAAACTAATATATCATGCATGCTAATTTTGTGCTAGTCTAGGGGTACAAAGCTACTTCTTTCAAAGTAAGGCTAAGCTATAGTTTCTATACGAACCTGAAATCTGTGGTCTCTCTATATATCGTCTAGGACCTCATCTTTAAATTTCATAAAACAATTAAAACGGTTTTAGCAATTAACCGTAGATATTGTTAGAGAAATGAGTCACTGAAAATGATAAACAATCTCTAAAGAAATAAAACTGGGCAAAACGTATTGAAAGGAAAACAAAATCACTGCTGTTGCACTTTGTGTTCTGCTCTGTTTCTTCAATTGAAAATACTGGACTCAACGTACAACAATATAGACCACACTTGAACGGTTAGATTGCCTGACTCTTTCAAAAAACTCTCCTAAAAGTAAGGAATACACGTATCCCTCAATTGACTAACAAACTCACCTAAAAACAAGGAGCACAGTTGTAACTGACTAACAAATTAAGAAGCATATCTGCTGTAACTAACTAACAAACTAATGTGAAATACCTGACCCAATTCCTAAAGATCATGCCCAGTTTTGCAATCACTTTCAATACTCCCCCTTGATTCATAATTGGATACGCCAAGCCTACTCTTAAGATGACAGTGCCTCATTGCTGACAAGGACTTGGTGAATATGTCTGCTAGCTGCTCAGCAGTGCTGCAATACTCCTACTGAATCTCTCCCGTGCTAACCAATTCACGAACATAATGATGTTTAATCTCAATATGCTTACTGTGAAACCCAACCCTAACCTTGACCCGGAAACCCTGTTGTTTGTAGGCCCAGCAACCCGAAGTAAGGCAAGAAGTCAGCTTTTGGCCATTTCAGTAGAAGACTTGGTGGCTGGAATTAAAATCCTTGAGTGTTGATGTCAGTGTTCCATTTATGGAAACTGCACCCTGATGAAGATCGGTTTAGTTGATGGACTTGGAGTGCTCTCTGTATTGGTTCGAAGGCATTTCTACCTACTAGGTATGTCACTTTAGGTGTGTGCAAAACCCTGTTATGTTTGGACTTGATCTGAGCCTTCAATTCCCTGTTTTGAAGTTGCTGTCTTGATTGGTCGACTCATTGGTTGACTGGACCAGTCGACAATCAATCGACCAATTGATTATGTTTTTGAAATTTAGGTCGTGGCTACTTTATTTAAGTCTAATCTCGGGAATACTCTACCTCATCTGCCTCCTAAGCATCTGGAACGAGTTAGAACTCCATTCTAATCAATTCCCTTGCATCCTTGGTTGATATCTTGCAAGAACTGAAGCAATTCTCATCCTCCTGCATCAAAGGTATGTTTATGATCTCTTTTCTTTTCTATCTCTGATTTTCTTTCTTCAACCTTGTTCTTGTTTGAGATCAGGAAGATGATGCTGCACTCTTGCAACCATCTATTCCATGATCTCATTCGATTCTTTGAGATCTATGATCATCGTCATGATCTCAACCCTAGCCAATTAAATTCTTGAAACCCTAACCCTTGTATGATCTTTCTGGGAACCTTTTTGGTAACCTCCCATGAAAGGGAAACCTCATGGGTAATATTTTTGTTAATCTAAATTTGAGCATTGGATGTTTCCCTTGTTATTATTAGCCAACAATTTATTCACTTTCATCCTGTGATCTCAACCTTTTTCATGGGAGCCAAAAAGGCTGAAACCCTAATTTCTTGGATATATGTTATTGACTTGTTAATAGCCAATCAATGTGTTTTCCTTACTAGAATTGTATCCTATCATCCTCTAATTCTTTATCCTTGATCATACTGTGTTTTCTTCATGATCCATGATTTAACCTAATTAAGTTAACCTTTTGGTTCCTGATTGGTAACTTGGAAACTTGGTTTGGGTGGTGGTTTGATGTCCTCCATATA
The DNA here is from genome assembly GCF_041222555.1 of Hakea prostrata. Lineage (NCBI taxonomy): Eukaryota > Viridiplantae > Streptophyta > Magnoliopsida > Proteales > Proteaceae > Hakea > Hakea prostrata. The sequence goes on from NW_028291128.1 coordinate 11,876, forward strand.
CTAGGATGCTACCATCATAATTTCCCCCTTATTTAGTACCCTATTGAACCACCAAATTCGGTTTCTTATTCTAAAAATTTGGATTCTTGAAGGCTACTGTCTCTGTTGGTCGACTCATTGGTCGACTGGGGCAGTAGACCAATCAGTCGACCAATGAGTACAGCAACCTCATTCTTGGTCTGTTTTGATTGATTTGAGATCTTTTCTTCTATGTATCTTTCCTAACATATTGTATACACTTGTTTAGGACTTTCTTCTCAGGTTTAGTCAAGGTCTTACTTGATTCCCTAAGTTCCTTTACGAGTTAGAAGGTAAGGATTGTATTCTGTAATTTCATAGATTGCATACTCTTGAGTTTATACTTTATGGAACTCTGAGTTTAACTACCTGTTCTTATACTTTATACTTCTGTTATACTACTTAAGTAGAGTAGTACTTTACTTATGTTTTCTTTTTCATTATTCAAGCTTATAAGAATTGCTTATTACTATATTGTCTAATGATTAGATCATGATTGTATACTCTCATTTATATGATGATGTGTTGACTGTGTATGTCATGACTGATCTGGGATTGTATCTGATTAGGTATGATTTGGGATTAAGAGGGTGTCCTTTTGACACTTCTGTCCTTGGACATTATCGGAAATAGTATGGGATGTTTCCAGGGTTGTCCATCGACGCTTTCCTGAATTATTGATTGTCATACCTAGGGATGTCTAGCAGTGTTTGGCTAGGATGTCCCCGTTATATCAGACCCAAATTGGAAGGGTATTGAGACCGAACGACCCGTGGCAGCAATGGGGATTCATGGGCGCTCAAGACTGGTAGTCAACCCGTGAGAGGACGGGAATCACATTGTGGGGGCCATGTATTGGAGGGTTGCATATGGTTAGACTTGGGCTCATGGGCGCTTAAGATCAGTGAGTTATATCCGTGAGAGGACATGAGAGCTTCCCGCTTACCATATGTGGATAATCAATAGGGTTGATGAGTCCGTATTTGAGAGAGTCGAATACGCTGACTCTAGTGGAAAGGATACCGGAAAGGATCCCGAGAGGGGAGGAATGGAAGTATCTGGACCTGAGTTGATGTAACTGAGTAGAGGACTTGCATTGGGCTAGGCTTTTACCCTGACATGCGCTAGTACTTAGACCAAATGGTGATGTGAGAGAGAGTTGACTTAACCCCCAGCCATGGAATGTCCGAGAGGGATGACGGACCCACTACCAACAGGAGCCGTACGCGTGACCAACCCAAAGAAGTATGGTGCTATGACTTAAAGCATGTCTGCCAATAGAGACCAGCATACATAGAGTTTAGATGCATACATACATTATCTGTTTTATACTGCATTGCATCTTGCTATGTTCTGCCACATGTTATTTATGTTGTTATGGATTAACTACTTTACTGAGTTTCTTCGAAACTCATTCCTTTTTGTACATTGTTTTGTTAGACTATTCTACAGGTATTGATTACTATGGCGGACAGTACGATGAAGTGCAAGCCGATGAAGCGTACTACACGCAAGGTGTTGGCGACAATCAAGATTACTCTGATGATCCCTCAGTTGATCAAGTTTCGTACTACGATTAAAGGCAACGTGGAAGTGGAACATCTCAGCTGGATTGATGAAGTCCACTATTTTGAAGATGTCATCTATAGGATAGGAGACTCTTGTGTTTAGTTTATCTTTCCTAGTTCCTTTGATTTAGTTGTTATTCCTTTTAGACTTACATATTGCGTTCCGCTGTATTTTGTGGAGTGAGTTTCCGCCTCACTTTACTTCTTTTAATATCTTCGGATATCTAGTATCATTTTCCGCACTTTGATTATATTGTTTATTCATTTCTTGTTTTGAACCTTGTTTATAATATTAAACCTTGATTATTTCCTATTTATGATTATGTTATTGTATATGTGGGAGGATGATTTCCTCGATACTTGATCTTCGGGGCTGTGGATCACACTCTCGGGTATGCCAGTTAGGGTACCGGCTGGGAGGATGTGACACTTACTCCTACCATGTTGAATAGGATTTTTTGCTAGAGCCACTGCTGATATGCTGTCACAGTAAATTACAGTTGCTTCCTTCTGTGATTTTTCCAAATCATTCAACAACTTCTTGATCCATATTGCCTAGCATGCTGCTGAAGCCAGTGCCACATATTCTGCCTCGCAAGAAGACAATGCAACACACTTTTGTTTCTTAGAGCTCCAGGTCACCACCCCTGATCCAAGCTCAAAACAATTGCTTGATGTACTCTTCCTATCATCCAAAGACCCCGCCCAGTCACTGTCTGAGAAACCCATCATTCTAAGATCTTCCTTCTGTGCATACCAAATGCCATAATCTGTTGACCCAGCTAAACATCTTAGAATTCTTTTGATTGCTCCAAAATGTTGTTTGCTAGGCCTATGCATGTATCTTGACACCATTCCCACTGAATGAGCAAGATCAGGCCTACTGTGAGTGAGACATCAATGCACCTACAAGGCTTCTGAACTGTTTGCCATCTGCGTTGCCAGTTCCATCATTATCTTTTAGCTTTTCATTCATGTTCATTGGAGTGGCAGCCACCCTGCACTTGGTCATTCCAGTTCTTTTGAGTAATTCCTCTGCATATTTCTTTTGTGAAAGAAATATTCCATCTTTTGTCTGCCTTACTTCCAATCCCAAAAAGTAACTAAGCTTCCCAAGATCTGACATCTCAAATTCCACCATCATTTTCTGCTTAAAATATGATATAAGAGAATAATTCGATCCCATGTAAATCATATCATCTATATATAAACAAACCACAATGCATTCCTTTGCTGCAGTGTACTTTACATACAATGTAGGCTTATTTTCACTTTTGACAAACCCACATTGTATAAAGTATGCATCTATCTTCATATACCAGGCTCTTGGGGACTGCTTTAGCCCATACAAGGCCTTCCTTAGCTTGTAGACTTTGCCTTCTTCTCCAGGAATGCCAAATCCTTCTGGCTTTCAACAAATACTTCTTCCATTAAGTCCCCATTCAAGAAGGCAGATTTTACATCAAACTGAAAGACCTCCCATCTCATTTGAGCAGCAACTGAGAGAACAATTCTAATAGTCTCAAACCTTGCCACTGGAGAGAATGTTTCATCCACATCAATGCCAACTACTTGGCTGTAACCCTTTGCTACTAGTCTTGCTTTGGGCTTCTGTATACTTCCATATGCATGAAACTTGGTTTTATTAATCCATTTCAGCCCTATTACATGCTTTCCTTCTGGTAGCTCAACTAACTCCCAAGTCTTGTTCTTCTCAGTTGCCTTAATTTCATCAGCCATAGACTTCCTCCACTCCTCCTTTTGAGTTGCTTCTACAAATTTGGTGGGATCTACAGCAAATAAAGCAAATGTACACCTTGCATATACATCTACAAGGGACCTCTCATCTTCCTTGGTGGACTACTTTTTGGACTACTGCCTTGAGACTCACATGGTTGTCCTTCAGATATTTCACTTGAGCTTGCTGGGGTGGAAGGAGTTGAAGGGGATGACTCAAAACTTGAACCACTTTCTGTTCCTGCTATTCTTTCTTCTCCCACATCCAAATTATTTAAGACTTCGTTGTTCTCTCCTTTCCAATTCCATTTTTCTTCTTCATTGAAGATCACATCTCTACTGATGATTATCTTCTTACTCACAGGGTTATACAGTCTATAGGCTTTTGATTGAGATGAATAACCCACAAATATGCACTTAATAGACTTGTCATCAAGCTTATGTCTATTTTTTGAATGTAGAAGAGAGTATGCAATGCATCCAAATATTTTTAAGTGAGAAACTGAGGGTTTAATGCCATACCATGCCTGATAAGGAGTTTGATTTTGAACTGCAATTGTTGGTGATATGTTGAGTAAGTACACTGAAGTTGTGACAGCCTCAGCCCAAAATACATCTGACAGTTGTTTAGCCTTCATCATACTCCTTGCCATTTCTACAACTGTCCTGTTCTTCCTCTCTGCAACACCATTCTGCTCTGGTGTATAAGGTGCAGTGAGTTCTCTTTTCACTCCTTGAGACTCATAGAAGCTATTGAAAGCAGTTGAGGTAAATTCTCCCCCTCTATCTGTACGTAGGACTTTCAACTTCTTACCACCCTCCACTTCAGTCATGGTTTTAAATTGTTTGAAGTGTTCAAAGACCTCAGACTTTCGATTCAAACAATAAACCCAACTCATCCTACTATAATCATCTACAAATAGTAGGAATACTTACTTCCACCTGGGCTTTTTGCTTCATGGGATCATATACATCAACATGTACAAGTTCAAGTGGTATGCTTGAGCTCTCCATGCCTGTCCTCTTGGAAATGATCTTCTAACTTGCTTTCCATACACTCACCCTTCACATATTGATCTGCTGGTGTCAATCTGTGGGAGTCCTTCCACCATTTCCTTATCCTTCAACAATTTGAGGCCTTGAAGATTTAAGTGACCATACCTCAAGTGCCAAACCCTTGACGCTTGATCTTGCTTGGTAATGAATGCATGTTCTTCTATGTTCTTCATCTCCATAGAGAACATGTAGTTCTCTGTCATTAACACCTTGGTGATAAGCACTCCAGTCTTCTTCTCCTTAATCTGGCACATGTTATCTTCAAATAAGACTGAGTATCCTCCAGAAACAAGTTGCCCCACACTCAGCAGATTATGTGCAAGCTCAGGTGCATATAACACATTGGTAATGTGTTTGAGTTTGCCTTCATTTGTTTTGAATGCAATGGTACCTCTTCCTTCTACTTTTGATCTTCCTGTCATTTCCCAATTTAATATGAGTTTTATGAGACTCATCTATTTCATAAAACATGTCTTTGCTGCCTGATATGTGACTAGAACATCCACTATCTATGAACCAAAGACTGTTCTCATCCTTGTTATTGACCTCAATAGCCATAAACAAATAGGCCTCCTCCTCTTCTGGTTCAGTTTCTTCTGCAAAATCAACCTGATTTTGCTTTTCCTTGCAGTCCCTAGCAAAGTGACCGATTTTGTCACAATTGAAGCATCTTCTATTGTCTGGATGCCAACCCCTTCCTCTGCCTCGATTGTTATATCTTCCTCTTCCACTTGCAAAGGAGCTTCCGTTGTTTTGTGAAGCTATGGTGGTCCTGGCTTGAAAAGCCTTCTCCTCTCCTTTCCCCATAGATCTATTAATCCTATCCTCATGAGCCAACAGTGACCCCATAAGTGCTTCAAAAGACAGCTTTTTCAAATCTTTAGACTCTTCTATTGCTGCTACAACATGATCAAATCTCTGTGTCAAGCTCCTCAGAATTTTTGCCACCACCATTGCATCTGGCATCTGTTCTCCAAATGACTTCATGTGATTCACAATAACTTTGGCTCTTGAAAGATAACCCTGCATTGACTCACCATTCTTCATCTGCAGCGTTTCAAAATCCCTTCTAAGTGACTGTAACCTTACTATCTTTACTTGTGCTGAGCCTGATACTCCTGCAGTAGAGTATTCCATGCATCCCTTAATGTCATTGCATCAGAAATTCTGGAGAAGATTGATTCATGTAGACCTTGTTGAATGAAAAACAAAGCTTTGGCATCTTTTTTTTTTCTGTTTCCCTCAGTTTGGCTTCATCTACTTCATTTTCATAATACTCATTCTCAACTATTTCCCACAATTCTTGTGATTTGAAGAGGGTTCTCATTTTAATCCTCCAAAAATCATAGTTTGCTCCCTTGAAGACTGGTATCATGGACTGCTGCCCCATTACTCCATTGGAAGCCATAAAATAAAAAATAAAAAATACTAACTTGGCTCGGATACCACAAATGTTAGAGAAATGAGTCACTGGAAATGATAAACAACCTCTAAAGAAATAAAATTGGACAAAACGTATTGAAAGGAAAACAAAATCACCTATGTTGCACTTTGTTTTCTGCTTTGTTTCTTCAATTGAAAATACTGAACTCAACGTACAATAATATAGGCCACACTTGAACCGTTAGATTGCCTGACTCTTTCAAAAAAACTCTCCTAAAAGTAAGGAATACACGTATTCCTCAATTGACTAACAAACTCACCTAAAAACAAGGAGCACAGCTGTAACTGACTAACAAATTAAGGAGCATATCTGCTGTAACTAACTAACAAACTAATGTAAAATACCTGACCCAACTCCTAAAGGTTGTGCCCAATTTTGCAATTACTTTCAATAGATGTTCCACCCATTGGTTCCTGTAGTATAATTCAAACAAGAACGAAAATAAATAAGTTGATTTGAAAAAGAGAAAATTCGTAAGAACTGGACGTGATGATGGAGTGAGACATTTTGCATGCATGTGAAGTTAAAAAAATGAAAGTTAGAATTGGAAAAAGGGCCAGGTACGTTAGTGTTAATTATTGCATTCTTTCTATTGATTCACACCAAAAATCTTTACCGGTAAACAGAGAATTATAAATGCGTCAATAGCTAAAACATTGATGAACAAAGGAAGTCTTTTTATAATAGTAGTCCAATCCCTGAAAGATGCATGTAGGAGCCAGTAAATAAGAAATGTTTAAAAGATCAAGAAATCAGAGTATTACAAGTTTTTAATATTTTAGGAGAAAAAAGAAAAGGAAAATTGCTAACTCTTTAGAATTGAACTTGATGCCCGTCTTATTCTTGATGAACTTAAGAGTGCAACTAAACCTACCCATCTGCTCGTCTGAGAAACTTTCATCGCTCCTAACTGTCAGATCAGAAACTTTGGTGTCGATGGGTATCACTTCCTTGTTATATTCCATTATCATAGCTAACTCATCGAGACAATATTTACAAGTGCAATAATCTGGAGAGATGATCGCCAACCCAACCTTACATTCCCGTATGGCAGCTTCAATGACCATATCAACTTTTTCTCCAAGCATTATATTCATCTCGTCCAAAAAGGGATTGACTCCTCCATGGGTGAGAACCAAGTGAATCCCTTTTTCTCCAAGCATTTTATTCAGTAACATACCCCTGTGTTTTGTTGACAGTTCCAGGCGTGACTGCTTGGAAGGTTTAATATAGAGTTTCAGAGTTTTGGGTTAAAAAAACCAAGGGGCCTAGAGCAGAGGTCTCATGTGCCTCAAACTGAGATGCAAAAAGTCTACCTGCAACAAAAAACAAAAACAGAAAAAAGAACCGCAAAGAGTGTTCTTTTAAAGTAAATTTCAGTCCTAGTTATACTTTTCCTTCATTTTGTTGTAAGGTTTTGTTTTCCTTTATTACTCAAGAAGACAGTCTTTTGGTTTTCACTCTTTTTGAATTGGGACATTTTTATTTGGAATCTTTTAATTAGGATTGAATGATGATTAATTACTTGAAAATTTATTTGTTTTCAAAATAAATTATTCAATAATCTTAGGAAAAATTTGAGGGACACAGCAAAATGTATGGGTAAAAGTATACACTCCTAGAATTTTGTCAAATTGGCATAGACACTCCAAAATAATGCTAAATTGACATAGACACCCTAAAATGTTACTTGAAATTGCATTGTGATACATTCCTTTAATATTTTCCGTCAAGTCACGGTTAAATAGTTTTGTGATTCCTATGCTACACCTATGTTGTTGTCAATTTACCATTGAAGCATAATAAAATAAGAAACATTAAAATAAAAAGAGATCTTGCCGTGAAGGAGGAGGAAATTAAGAAAAAGACAATGTTTAGAGAGAGTAAAATGATGATTTCACAATAAGCTCCTCCCTCCCTCTTTTTTTTGATGTTTTCTATTTTTATTAAGTTACAATTGTAAATTCACAATAACATACCACTAGTTTAGGATTTACAAAATTATTTAATCATGACTTAATGAAAAATCAGACATAATCATGCTTCTAGAGTTTTGACTTTGATAATTATTTACCATCTTCACCTACAATCTAGAAAGAAAGAATTTGTAATGGAATAAGAGAAGAGAAAATAAACAAATGTTTAGAAAGTAAATAACAAGACCTTTATTCCTTTCAATGACTTTGCTAATTATAGAAACAAAAATGATGATCGGATCAACTGTAGCCAAAATTCCAATGATAATTGCAAGATGCTTTGAAATTTCATCTCCTTGAGAAGAACCTGTGGTTTACAATAAGAAAAATATATAAAGAATATATAAAAATTATTCTATCTATCTGCCTTTTCCTTCTGAGTAGAAATAAATGCAAATTTTGTCTTCATATTAGGTTGGCTACTAATATCCCACTGTTTATCTCATCAATCATGTTTTCTTTTGCTTTCTACTCAAACACCATATAAATAAGATGATGTTGTCATTTTAAGGTCTTTTGTTAAATGAACTTTGCTTTAATCTTCAAAATTATTTCAAACTATTTAGGAACAATTTCGTTTTTCCTTCAACCATCACATCTTTATCAAACATTGGATTCCCCTATTCTACCACAATTGAATTGATCAGTTTGAAACTTCTCTCTTTATTTTTTTATTTTGGGTAATGGAAGCTTCCTCTTGTTTCTCCATTGAAGTCCTCACCCTTCATGCCCACGAGAGAGGCTCATTACAAGGTAAAATCAAATGCCCAACACTTATATGGCCTTAGGCTATTTCTAGGAAAAGAGACATGTTTCAGTGGTGATGAATCTGCATCATGGTTCTATGTGTTGGCATCATATATATCACATACTAGTTTTGCATGTGACCAATACTGTACATGGTAGGTACGATAGGTAAGCTGCTTAGAAAATTCAGTTTAGACAGTTTTTTTTTTTTGGTAAACAGTTTAGACAGTTTTAGGGATACTTATGTTTGATCATGTCCAATATACAATATTGGCATCATACAGGTTTTACAATAGACCCATGCCCAATCTACCACCATGAACTAGAACCATAACAGTAGCACTTTTCCTCTCTCTTCTCTTCTTCATGTTCTAGCTTTTTGGGTTAGGGCTGCATTATGTGACGCACCATTGACCATATCCAAGCTAATGAAAATTTGCTACACAATCAGACCAGGCTAGTCCTTACAGAAGTTGAATCCTACAACTACATTAAGCTGCTCCAGGGCTTGTTCTTATGGTTACACAGGGACTTGTGATCTACATCAGTTTTCTCCAACTTGACAGAGGTGTAGTTCATGAGTCCATTGGAGTTATCAAATCATAATCGCATAATGAATCTTAAATTGAAGGAGGATCCTTATCCATAAAATAAAGCCGTCAAAAAATATGTCCAGTAAAACATGGACATTGCTTCTTTATTAAATTAGCTACTACCAAGACATAACAAGCTATCAGATTAACCAAAATCTAAAAGTAACAGAATACCTTTACCTCCTTTTGATATTATTGCATGTGAGTCTCCTACATTTGCTACATATAGATGGTTACCAACCAAAACTGTGGTTGAGGCCGTAGAACCATCATCATGGACATTTTTGCCTTTCTTCTTCTTTGCCTTGTGAAATGTAAGAACAGAGAGTGTATGAGAGAGAAGGACAAGATAATATATTATTTTCCATCAGTTTTCATTTGTTCCAAGGCAATGTATACATCTTCTACTAATTCCGATCGTGCAGCTTCCAGCACCAAATCAGTGGCTGGAATGGATAAACTGAATATGCATAAAGATGTAGAAGAAGCAGAAAATGCACTACATATAAAATTGAAAATCTAGAACGCACTCATGGCCAATTTAGTATTTGTCATAAATTTTGGATGCTTCAGGAGATTCTCAAATAAGTGTTCCTTCAAATATTCAGCCGCACGAGAACCACCGTGACCTATCAAGATAACACATTATGATCATAAAAATCCAAAATCCTGTACTTTAAGGAAAAGAGATCATTAATTATAAGAAAGAATCAAGAATAGTCAAGAGAATCTGAGCGCAACTAGAATCAGCTGATCCAAGCTAAACTAGTCAAGTATCAGCCAATCCAGATTGCTCAATAACAAAGTGATCTCTCAAATCCTTGATTTTAAGTCCTAAAATAAGATGTGGTAGTCATTAAATCAGAATATCAAGGCATATGATCACAGACCAAAAATCAAACAAATTTTTTCAATGATCCACTAACAGCAACATTTACCCCATACTGTTTCTTTCTAGGAGCTGGAAGGGTGGGGAGTAACATTGTTGTTCATCAGATTTCTATTCACGTTGAATTTGAAGAGGTAAATCAGATGAATACCCTTTTTAGATAGAATATATTGATTTCTTAAACCTTTACGGTGAGACACTGAGACTTGTAACATGGTAACTTTTGAAGCCCTCCATTTAAGGTACATACACTCTTTAGTATGTTAGACATTTTAACATCATAGAAGTCCTCCATGCTTGCCCTTTTTCCCCTAAAACTCGAATAGCCACAGCTCAACCTTCCATCTTCACTGAAAACCAGCTAAAATAATTCAATGAGTCAACCTTATTGTTGTCTTACCTTGAAAAGGAATCAAGTAACATCTCATAATATTCATCAATGCTGCGAGAAATTATATCTACACATAGATTGTACAACTATAATGAAATGTGTTATCAACATATTTGTCAGCCATTCATGGGCCAAAAAACTGGTTCCTGAACCGGCTTCAAATGTCATGTATAGTTCAGACACTTCTCAGCCTTAAGGCTCAAATGAAGTCTCACTTGCTGAGAAGTTACAGGAGGATTAAGCTTCCCCTTAACATGGGACTTGGCAGAAAGCTCCACGTGGCGGGTTCGCATTGAATGTACCTAGAATACCCGTTATCCCCTGCGGATGGCAGAAGCTTTGCACACTTCAGGCCTGCTTCGAGCCCTGAGTCAGCTGCTTGATTGACCTTTCTTAATAAGCTTCAGTCACATCAGCAGAAGGATATGCCAAATCTGTGTTCTGCTAACAGGACATTCCGACGGCTAAGACAGTCTAGCTGACCACATCTAAAAGCCCTCATATTCAGAAGACCATCTCCATCGTTCCAATCAGGGGACAAAATCATAGCTGGAAACCACCAAAGGCTAAAGGTTTGTTATAAATAGTAGATGATTGCACAGGTAAAGAGGAGGTTCTCCGGCCATTACTTTTCCTCTTAAAGTTCACCAAGAACATTCTCTCCATGAATCTCTTGCATACTCCTTGAGCATTTATTCTTCTAGGAGTGATTCATAGTTTCTTCTTCAAGGACTGACTTAATCATTGGAGGTGGCTCTCCGTCCTCAGAGGCGGCCCAATCTCACTGATCGTGTCGCTAACCAATCAAAAATAAAATCCTATACTAATCTAGCAAGCAGAAAGTACGGAGTCGAACTATGGGGAACTAAAAGGCTAAGTTACTAAGATTGAATTCAACAAAACTAATTTAAACTAAATCTACTAATTAATGCAAAAACGTTAACTATGAATATGTGAAGATCTTTGGGATTTCGAATCCCCAATGCTTTTCCCTAACCGATATAACTCTATACTTCAAAGCAAATTAAGGATGGTCTTCCTAGGTGTTGTGGGGAGCTAAAGTCCCGAGTCCCCATCTCGGGAGAGAAAGGCACCCCCGTGGGCGGGTGCATCTCATCTTTGAAGAAGGTCCCGACGGCCTCATTCGGGAGAGATACCTCCCTCTTGGGCAGGCTCGTTTCTTCGTTGGAGAAGGTCCCGAGGGCCTCATTCGGGAGAGATACCTCCCTCTTGGGCAGACTCGTTTTTTCGTTGGAGAAGGTCCCGAGGGCCTCATTCGGGAGAGATACCTCCCTCTTGGGCAGGCTCGTTTCTTCGTTGGAGAAGGTCCTGAGGGCCTCATTCGGGAGAGATACCTCCCTCTTGGGCAGGCTCGTTTCTTCGTTGGAGAAGGTCCTGAGGGCCTCATTTGGGAGAGACACCTCCCTCTTGGGCAGGCTCGTTTCTTCTTTGGAGAAGGTCCCGAGGGCCTCATTCGGGAGAGATACCTCCCTCTTGGGTAGGCTCGTTTCTTCATTGGAGAAGGGTCCCGAGTGCCACACTTGGGAAAAATATATATCCATATCCAACTTACACGGTTCTCAGAAGACTCTCTTGACCAAGTCAAGAGAGGGTTAGTTATGCATAAACACTCAGCATTTCTGCTCCGAGAATAGGGGAGACGAGTCAACAAGATAACGTCTCTATCCGGTGAGATAAAGGAGGAGCCGTTATCCCACTACTCCACTTACTCACTCCTCAACTATCTATCCAGAATTCAAGGAAACGCCACCTCCAGGTAACCTCTATATAAACCCACCTCCTACATGGAGAAAGGTACGAGAACTTTCATCTGAATAATTACTCATTATGTTCTTGAGAACTCTCTCAAGAACTTTTATTGTTGCTTAGGCTGACTTGAGCATCAGAGGCGGTTCCCTGGCCAAAACTAGGCCAGACCGTTCTTGCTTTATTCATGTGTGCAGGCATCCCAGTTATTCCAACTTGGCCGGAGAGCTTTTAAGGTGGTCATCTCAACATCCGGCCCTCGAAGAAGTTCTAGACGCAACAATTTGGCGCCGTCTGTGGGAACGTCACAGAAAGTCATGGCAAGACGTACCACACCTCAGATGACAAGTTCTCAAATTCTCACTAGAGCGAGGGAGAGGGAGATAGAGAACAGACGTGTTAAAGAACAAACTCTCCCTTCTCTAGATCAACAAAATCCTATTACAGAGGAAGTTCAAGAAGGAGTTCCAGATAATCCCCCGTTAACTATTCCAACTCCATTTGAAGAAGGCGGTTCGAGTCAACCTCCAATTCCAGCGACAGTGGCCGATTTGCAGAATATGCAAAGAGAAGTCCAACAAAAAATGTTGGAACTCCAAGGAGTTGTTCGAGGCTTGCTTAGTCCATCAAATCGGGGTACCACCTAGACCCCCTAGAAATTCCCAAGAAGGACGAAGGCGTGAAGCTATCCGACATACTTGGGATAAGCAACGGCCGATGAACGAAGAAAGGAGAAATCCCAGAATACCAAGGCGACCAGCCGAACCAGTTGGAGAAAGATCTCAAGGAGTGCATATTGAAGAGCCACGTCCCCGAGAGGATCAGTCGAGGGGAAGTGTGTTCCACCGTTTGGCTGGGCTTAGGCAAACTCAAGATTTACCCAGAAAATGGCGCAGAAATCAAGGAGTTCGGGAGCAAGAAGGCGAAAGCCACGGAAGAGGCCATTCTAGATCTAATGACCCGAGAGGGTCGGTTAGTCAGTATGGATCTTCTCATAGACCAACTTCCCAATATTTTGATCTCGGAAGTGTTCGGTCTCCGCAAGAACGTCAAAAGGCGCATGGTCTCGGGAGAAGATTAGATGCCATGGAGAGATGGCTTGATGATCGGGACCTTGATGACGACTATGACGTGGTTGACAGAGAACCCTTCTCAGAAGAAGTCATGAGAGCACCTCTTCCACCGAACTTTATCATGCCGACATTTACTCCCTATGAAGGTAAGTCCAATCCTCGAGAACATATTAGTTATTTTAAATCTGTCATGGCTGTTATTGGCCGAGAAGATGAGCTATTATGCCGAACTTTCTCGGCATCTCTCAAAGGCCCGGCGATAAAATGGTTTTCTAGCCTACCGCCAAGATCCATCCAAAACTTTCGAGAACTTGGGAGAAAATTTATTGCCCGGTTCCAAAGTTGCATCGGGAGTAAGAAGACAGCAGATAGCCTTTTTGCCATTAGGCAGAAACCAAATGAGTCCGTTCGGGACTATCTTCTCATATTCGATAAAGTGGCTATTGAGGTAAAAGAGTTGGATGACACAGTAGCGTACAATGTGCTATGGTGTGGAATAACCCAAAGACGTTTGCTTGAGGTATTGCTCCAAGACAAGCCGAGGACTTATGGAGCACTTCTTAAGAAATGCCAAAAGCAAGCAACGGTCGCAGAAGTTATTGAAGCCCGAGAAGAGTCCACAAGAGGCGTAAAGGACAAGAAGAATTATGGAGAAAGAGGTCAGAATTCAAATGCTCGGGCAAAAGATGATAAAAAAGGAGGTTGGAAAGAAAGACTCGCCAATGGGGACTTTACACCTCTTAATACTAAGAGGTCGGAAATTCTGTTACAAATCCGAGATAAAGAAAACTTGAAGTGGCCGGGTAAGATAAAAGCCGACCCGAAGATAGGAATATGATGAATTATTGCCGCTTTCACAAAGACTACGACCACCATACGGATGAGTGCAGAAATCTCAAGGTCGAGATCGAGAAGCTCATCCAAGCAGGGCATCTTGAAAAATATCTTCAAAAGAACTGACAAGATCGAGAGAAGTCCCCACCTAGATCAACAAAAAGACTCAGATCCAAAAGTCCCGAGAGGGCAGATAAGAATCCCGAGAAGAAACCCGATACTCGAGATTTTTCCCCCATTTACATTGTTTTGGGAAATCCGACGGAAGAATCCATTAAGAAGGCTAAGCAAAAGGCACGGTTCGTTGGATCGATGCAGTTGCCAAGAAAACGAAGAAATGACTTATGCCCAGATCCAATAACCTTCACCGATGAAGATCTCAAGGGCGTCACTTCTCCTCACGACGATGCTATAGTTATCAAAGTGAAATTGGCAAATCGAGAAGTTCACCGAGTTCTTGTAGACACGGTATCTTCCGCCGACTTACTATCTTATGAAGAATTTAAGAAATTGAAGTTTGAAGACGAGATGATGACTCCATGCGGAACTCACTTATATGGGTTCGCCGGGTAGTCCACCATATCCGAAGGGACCATCCAATTGGATCTAAGGATTGGGACCTCCCCTCGGGATGCAGTCGTCCAAGCAACATTCATGGTGGTTCGAGACCTTTCAGCTTACAACGTCTTACTCGGGAGGCCAACTCTTAACGCCTTAGGGGCGGTGGTTTCTCCAACACATATGAAGTTGAAGTTTCCAACCACAGCAGGAGTCGGGGAGTGCTCTTCTGATCAGCGACTCTCCAGACAATGTTATGTGAATTATCTTAAGAAAGTCAAAAAAGCCGAGAGATCAGGCAATACAATGAGTATTGAAATTCGGGATGACCGGGATGAAGAAGCTATGCAGAGAGCCGAACCAGTTGAAAAGCTTGAGTGAATTCAACTTCATCCAGATCTTCCCTAGAGAGTGACAATGATCGGTTCAGAACAACCTACAGAATTCAAGGAAGAACTCACCGAGTTTCTCCAAAACAACCTAGATGTATTCGCGTGGTCGGCTGAAGATATGCCCGGAATAGATCGAAGAGTTGCAGAACACAGCTTATGGATCAGGGACGATGCAATTCCAATGATCCAAAAAAGAAGGAATTTTTCGCTCGAGAAACATGCTGCCATCAGAACCGAAGTGGAGAAGCTAGAGCAATCGGGTTTTATAAAACCCATAGAATGCCCAACTTGGTTGGCGAATGTAGTAATGGTGAAGAAAGCCAACGGCAAATGGAGAATGTGTACGGATTACACAGATTTGAATAAGGCATGCCCCAAGGATTACTATCCACTTCCTCGGATCGACCTCTTGATCGACGCTACAGCAGGACATGAAGTATTGAGCTTCATGGACGCTTATTCAGGATATAATCAAATTAGGATGAATCCCAAGGACGAAAGGGATACGGCCTTCATGACGGATCAAGAAAGTTACTTTTATAAAGTAATGCCCTTCGGGTTGAAGGACGCTGGGGCCACTTATCAGAGAATGGTAAACAAAGTCTTCAAAGACCAAATAGGAAGAAATATGGAAGTATATGTGGATGATATGCTCATAAAGAGTATTGTCCGAAGAAGTCATCTGGAAGATCTTGAAGAAGTCTTTGATACTTTGAGAACATATGTAAAACCCAGCCCTAGCCTTGACCCGGAAACCTTGTTATTTGTAGGTCCGATGACCCGAAGTAAAGTAAGAAGTCAGCTTTGGGCCATCCCAGTGGAGGACTTGGTGTCTGGCTTTGAATCCATGAAAGTTGATGATGAGGTTCTATTTATGGAAACTGAATCCTGATGAAGATCTGATTAGTTGATGGACTTGGAGTGCTCTCTATCTTGGTTTGAAGGCATTTCTACCTATTAGGTAAGTCACTTGACTTGTGTGCAAAACCCCTTTAGGATTGGATTTGATCTGGACCTTCAATTCCCTGTTTTGGTCTTGCTGTCAGCATTGGTCGACTGATTGGTCGACTGGACCAGTCGACCAATCCACTCGACCAATGAGTGCTGTCTTTGGCAATTAGGTTGTTCTTGCTCTATTTAAGTCCAATCTCGAGTCCACTTCGTATTTGCTGCCTCCAAACTCTCTGGAACGAACCAAAGACCTCTGCAAGTCATCTCTCTTGCATCCTTGGTGTTTTCTTGACGGATCTTCGTCGAAACTCTTCTTTTTGCATCAAAAGGTATGTCTACTCTCTCTTCTTCTCCTCCATCTTTGTTTTTCTTTCCTTTTTGAGTTGAGACAGTAGAAGAGATGCTGCATTCTCTGTTGCAAACATCTCTGAACATGTTCTCCTGATCATCCTAAGGATTTGAGGCTAGAACAATGATCTTAACCATGATCGTTGCAAGCTTTTGAAGGAATCATGATCAAACCATGATCTAATCTTTGTTAAACTTCTAATCTGAATTCTGATCTCTTTGGATCTTCTATGTTGATCATGTTAGTAGTTAATTACTGTGTTTTCCTTCCATGATCCATAATCTATAGATCTCTAGTGTTCTCTTCTACCTTACTATGTGTTCTTCATGATGCATGGTAGTTACATATATGGTAGGTTTTATTTCCTTATTTAGATTTATGCTTCTAAGCCTTGTTCCTTGAAGATCTAAGTATGTTTTCATGATACCTTTACCTGAAGCAATGATCCATCCTCCTATTGTTCTTGTCTTTGTTTTCTATTTCAAATTCATCAAGATCCATGGTTGATTTAATTATGGTAACTTTTTGTTTCCTAATTTGGATCTTGATATCTTGATTGGATTAGTGTTTTGAGGTCCCCTATATGTTAGAATACTACTGATGTAGTCTATCCCTTGATTAGTACCCTTTTGAACCACCAAATTCGGATTTCATATCTTAAAACTCTGTTTTTTTAGCTCTATGTCTGCATTGGTCGACTGATTGGTCGACTGGACCAGTCGACCAATCCACTCGACCAATGAGTACAGCAACTCCAGAATTGGTCTATGTTGGATGTTTTGGTATCTTTTCTGTTAGGGATCTTTCCTAATATGTTGTATATACTTGTTTAGGACCTTCTTCTCAAGTTTGCCAAGATCTTACTTGATTTCTTAGGATTCCTTTGCGAGTTATAAAAGGTAAGGATTGTTATTTCCTTAATTACATAGATAGCATGAATCTAGTTTCTATATTTGAATATCATAGATATGATTCCTAAATTAGATTCTTACAATGATATACTACTGTTGCATAACTTTGATTACAGTAGCATTACTTATTCATATTAAATTGATTCATGTATGATTTACTTACCAATGTTATAAAAGTGATTGTAATTATTGATTTCTTTCCATATATGAAGTTACCATATATGTGATGATATGAATTGATGCATGTGTATGCTTAAGTATGGTTTGGAAAGGAGAGGTGTCCTTTTGACACTTCTGTTCTTGGACTACTACGGGAATATTATGGGATGTTTCCGGAGATGCCCTCTGGACACCTTCCTAAACTGTTGGATGACATATCTAGGATTGTCTAGTAGTGTTTGGCTAGGATGTCCTGTTATGTCAGACCCTAATCGGAGGGGTATTGAGACCGAACGACCCGTGGTAGCAATGGGGATTCATGGGCGCTCAAGACCGGTAACCAACCCGTGAGAGGATAGGAATCACATTGTGGGGGCCATGTATTGGTAGGGTTGCATATGGTTAGACTTGGGCTCACGGGCGCTTAAGACCGGTAACCAACCCGTGAGAGGACGTGAGAGCTTCCCGTTTACCATATGTGGATGATCAATAGGGTTGGTGAGTCCGTAGTCAGGGACTATGAGGACTCTAGTGTGAAGGATACCGGAAAGGATCGTCGGGGACGAGGAATGGACGATATCTGGATCGACTTGATGTAACTAAGTAGAAGACTTGCATTTGGCTAGGTTTTACCCTGACATGCGCCAGTACTTATACCAAATGGTTGTGAGAGAGTGTGTTGACTTAACCCCCTGCCAAGGTTTGTCCTAAGGGATGAAGGACCCATTACCAATCGGCTGCTCAAGACCGGTGAAATGATCCGTGAGAGAATCCAAGATATCTTAAATGGTTGAGGATGTGAGTGGACTTTCCTAAAGAAGTACGGTGCTATGACTTAAAGCATGTCTGCCAATAGAGACCAGCATACATAGAGTTAGATTCATTCATTCATTGCTCGTCTCATATCATATTGCATTCATGATTGTTCTGGAATCCTGCCATTTATGTTATTATGGATTTTTAACTACCTTACTGAGTTTCTTTGAAACTCATTCCTTTATTGTACAATGTTGTTAGACTATCCTGCAGTCTTGAGTACTATGACGGTTCCTATGAAGAAGCGCAAGGCGAAGAGGCATATCTCCGGGGAAGGTGATTGCGGTTACCACAATTACTCTGAAGATCCCGCGAGTGGTTATGCTCCGTACGATGCTTAGTCCGAACATTGAGTGGAAGCGTCCTTGTGCCATTTATGAGATTTACACTTACAAGGATGTTGTCTATAAAGTGGAGAACAATTTAGTTACCCAATGTACTTGCTACTGGGATTAGGTTTTGTCTAGTTTATTCTTTAGAGCTACTTTTCCGCTGGTTGTAAAGTGGGATTTTTGCCTCACTTTACTTATCTCGTTTGATACTCGATTATATCTATTATTCTGATTCATTTATGATTCATTCTTTCTTTATTGGATCTATGATTTATCTTCCGCACTCTTGTTATGATTGTTCATGATTATGTTATTGTTTATGTGGGAGGTTGATCACTCGATACCTGATCTTCGGGCTGTGGATCACACTCTCGGGTATGCTAGATAGGGTACCGGCTGGGAGGGCGTGATGATTGGTATCGAGCCCAAGGTTCGAGGAGATCCTAACCACAAAAGACAACAACTGAACATTCCTGAGTCATTGATCTGAAATGACTCTTCTACTCTTAGAAGTGAATAATAGAACACTGAATTAGAAACTTGACCTTTGAAGCGTAACAGAACATTTCCGAAAAACATACCATAATTATACTTGAACAAATGTCACTAATGCAAGGAAAAGAAAGGTGCATAACATAAAATAATTAAAGAGAAACAAAATGAACTTCATTAATTTCAAAGGTTTTTACAACGATTACATCTGAAATGCATAAATGGAAATCCTAAGGTACGGTCTATCTAGGTGATCTGCTCTCGATCTCTGTATGCTCCGAACTCCTCGCTAGCTGAGTCACCCGATGCTCTATCCTATCCTGTCGTGACTCCATCCTCTCGTACATCTGCTCCTGTCCGACCTCCATTCTCTCTAGCATGGAAGTCATCGATCTCATCTGTGCTCCAAGATCCGAAGTCTCCGGAACCGCATGTGAAGGGCCACCTACCTCGAAGTGTGATGAAGGAAACTCGTGATGCACAGGCTCAGCCTCGCGCATATCTCGCATCATCTCCGGCCTGATCATCACTATCGGGACCGATATCCTCTCCTCCATCCTCGATCCCGATCCTCATCCTCTCGATTCATCATCATCCTCACCCTCCGGACCAGGAGATCTCTCGGACTGTTGCAGTCTCATCGACGAATGGTCCGAGTCCCAATAGGGTATCCCCGTGATCTAGTGTCCCTTGGTGTATCCTCGAAACTCACCCCGAAATGCCCGAAGATCAAGGTCGGTAGCCTCCCATAGCAAAGGTTCCGCATGCTAGGCCGCAGAACTAAGTCCAGCATGACCTGCTGAATGATGTAGGAGAGATCGATCTCGAAGCCCATGTAGATGCGGTAGATGACTAAGGCCTCCATCACCGTGACCCGATGGTGATGTCCGGCTTTCGGCATGATGTTTCGGCCGACTATGCGACCGATAATCCGTGCAGAACCCGTCATCCGTCCGCTAGTCCACGGAGTGAAGCATCGACGGCTATCCCATAGCGTAGAGCATATCTCGCGAAGCTCGTACGGCATCGGATGGCTGTCCAGATCTGCTCCTGCAGGTATCCACACACACTGCTGTGGATAGTAAGGAACCTGCAAGATCTCAGCCGGTGTCCGGGTAGAGAAGCGAATCTGAGTCCGGAAGACCCCTGCTCCCGAGGACAAGTCTAAGTGGATGTCCTTGGCCTCGAGCCTCCTCTGTGTAAGTAAGGTTGCTTTGAAGAACAACCTCACTAGTTCCGGGTATACCGGTAGATCCTCGGTGAAGAGATGAGTCCACCGCAATGTGTCGAACCTCTCGCCGAATCCTAAAGGCTACGAGCTGGCGTAAGTGAAGTAGACGTCCCATCTCGATATTGCAGTAACTGAAGTAGGCCTCGTACGGGAACTCGGCCCGAGGTGTGTCAAACATGTCCGGTCTCCTAACCTCCCGTCTAGGCTCTGAAGGAACCTGACCTCTGCCCCTAAGAGCACCTACGATGCGACCACGACCTCTACCTCGCCCTCGCCCTCCCCTTTGCATAGTGTATCTGTGAAAGAGACAAGAGACAATTCCAATTAGTGCTATTTTAAGATTTGAGCCAAAAGGGTATTTTCGTAATTTTTCGGAAAATTTCAAATTTGGGGGAAATTTGATTTGAACATACTAGCATGTGCGCAATACTTAGAATTTCATGTCTATGAAGTTTGTTTGATGAAAATCGATCGAAAACTTGGATTAAAGCGAAAAATTCAGCAAGAAGGAAATTTGGGGATTTTGCAATTTAGGTCAAAATTGGATTTTTGAAAAGTTGAAATTGGTTAAATCAAATTGTATGGACCTATCTACAATGTCATCTTGAGCATGTAGCATTTGATCTCGTGTGAAAATTTCAAGCGATTTGAGAGAAAACGAAATTTTTCTAAAGATATCGATTTCGGTATAAAACTTTGCGAGATGAACACCATTATGTTAAAACTTGTTGTCTATGCATGGCATTGTGTTTAAAACCTAGGGAATATGTTTCTAAGCATTCCTAAGCATGATTTCTAGCATTGGATACAAGTAAAGCATGGTTTTATTGAAATGCAAGCATGAGAAGATGAAAATGGAAGAAAGAATGAGAGATTTACCTTGTTTGTGAAGATGGTATGTTGTGGTGTTGTTGTTGAAGCACTAAATCACCTCAAGAACACTTGTGAGAACTCTTGGAGACTTTCCCTAGAGCTCTCTCACCTTTGGAAGAAGTTAGAATGAGGTTGGAATGTGAAAATGAGGCTTATAATGCGAATTTTCGCATTACATCGCATTGGTCGACTCATTGGTCGACGGGTCGATCGACCAATCACTCGACCAATGGTCCAGAGACCTCATTTGCTGTTGAATTTTTGGAAAATGTGATTTTTGCCTTATGGAATATTGTTTGATGACTATATGGATATATTTGAGCATGATTTAAGTTTTCAAATCATTTGGACTTGTGGTTTATGTTGAATCTTCGAAATTCGGTATTTTGATGTTCTCGGTTTTGCAGAATGGTTACTCTGAGAAGTGGGCGTGGTGAATCCAGTGGTCATGGAGGTGGTGAAGTACCTCATGGAGGTGGTGGGATACCAAATGTTGATCGGGGTACCCATGAGATCCCCTGGTGCCCCGAATGTTGGAAGTTTGAGAGATATTGCCAATATTATGGGCAATATGATGCAACGACAAGCGGCTCAGTTCAACCAGATGTTGGTGGGTTTCATGACTCTGCATAATGAGACCGGGCTGGTGCTAATGTGAATCCTCATGCCGCAGATCCTGAATGCGGGAGGTTTAGCTGGAACTCCTCATACTACTTTGATGGAGAGTTTTACTGAAGATGCAAGTACCCACTTTCACCGGAGTTACCAAGGACCCCTTGTTTCCTAACAAGTGGCTTCGTGAGTTGGAGAAGGCTTTCCGACATCTGCAATGCTCGGAAGCTCGGAAGATTTTGTTTGCTTGAACAGAAGTTGCAACAAGAAGCTGATGCATGGTGGATCTCCACTCGTCCTGTTTTGGAAGGTTTGCATGCAGGAGTTGTAACTTGGGAGTTATTCAAAGAGGCTTTTTGTATGAACTACTTTCCCGAGGCGGTGAAGGATGCGAAGGAAGCTGAGTTTATGATTCGACTCAAGGAACTCGTCCGTGTTGGAGTACCAACGGAAGTTCGAGGAGCTTCATTTCTTTGCTCCGGATTCTTTGAAGGAAGACCTCGCCAAAGCAAAGAAGTTCTTCAAAGGACTGCGTCCCGCCATTAAAGCTTACCTCACGATCCAGCCTATAGTGAGCTATGCTCAAGTGGTGCGGAACTCGAAGAAGTTGGAAGAAACGAGAGAAGGAAAGTGCTCGTGTGCAAAAGCCTTGGCAGTCAAGGAATTCTGGTTTGGTGG
Source organism: Hakea prostrata (assembly GCF_041222555.1). NCBI lineage: Eukaryota > Viridiplantae > Streptophyta > Magnoliopsida > Proteales > Proteaceae > Hakea > Hakea prostrata. The sequence goes on from NW_028291128.1 coordinate 34,323, forward strand.
ATCGTAATGACCGTCGTTTTGTGAGACCTACACCCTACCCCACTCCTACCTTTCGGGCTAAGAGTGTAGGTCGAACACGGGTTTTCAGCAGCCCGGCCGGTTTAGACAAGTATGGCGGAAACCGACCACCAGCAAGTGCAAGTGCAAGTGCAAGTGCAAGTGCAAGGCCTTTTGTTCGAAGCCCTCTGTTGCAGCCACCCCTGTTGGATCCAGCAATCTGTTTGCTTCTACCGCAAGCAAGCTGGTCATTTTGCTCGTGCTGTCCGAAGCGGCCCGCCCAAAGCAGCCCGCCTGATGGTGAAGAGTGCTCCTGCTCCTCCCTCTCGGTAGAGTTTTCAGTATTTCCAGTCTTGAGCAGGATCCAAGCCATGATGTGATTACGGGTACATTGTTAGTCGCTTCTATTTCTGCATTTGTCTTATTTGATACGGGTGCATCTCATTCGTTCATGTCATCTGCATTCATCAAGAAGACTAACCTAAGCCCCGAGAAGTTGTCTAGTTGTTTATTGATTAGTACACCTCTGGTCTGTTGTGAAATTAGATAAGGGGTTATCTAAATGTCCTGTGTTGATTGGTGAGAAGAACTTGGAAGCCAATTTTGTGATTCTTGACATGAAGGTCTTCGATGTTATTTTGGGAATTGATTGGTTGACAGCCCACAAAGTTGTGTTCCTTTGTTCTTCAAAGAAGATTCAGTTCCATATTTGTGGAAGTCCAGTCTTTGAATTTCAGGGTGAAAAGAGAAGGGTTTGTAAGAAGGTCTTTTGCCTGATTGATGCAAGTCTATGCCCTAGTGGATGATGCTTCATCTCGAAGGCAAGGGTATAGTGGAGAAAAGAGTCGATGAAGTCGAGTTGTCTGCGACTTTGTTGATGTCTTCCCCGATGATCTATCGGGAGTGCCTCCGGACAGAGATGTCGAATTCTCTATTGATCTCGTCCCTAGTGCTGCTCCGGTATCTAAAGCTCCGTACAGGATGGCTCCTACTGAGTTGAAAGAGTTGCAAAATCAGTTGAATGAGCTCATTGATAGAGGTTTCGTGCAGCCTAGTGTGTCACCTTGGGGAGCTCCGGTCTTGTTCGTCAAGAAGAAAGACGGTAGTATGCGCTTGTGCATCGACTACCGTGAGTTGAATAAGTTGACTATCAAGAATAGATATCCGCTGCCCGAGAATCGATGATCTCTTCGATCAGTTGAAGGGTGCAGTTGTGTTCTCAAAGATTGACTTAAGGTCCGGATATCACCAATTGAAAGTGAAGTCTAGTGATATCTTCAAGACAGCTTTCCGAACGTGGTATGGTCACTACGAGTTTAGAGTCATGCCCTTCGGATTGACCAATACTCCTGCGGTGTTCATGGACCTCATGAACCGAGTATTTCATGATGTGCTTGATAAGTTTGTGATTGTTTTCATTGATGACATCTTGATCTATTCGAAGAGCGAAGAAGAGCATGCGAGTCATCTAAGTTTCACTTTGCAAAGGTTGCGAGAAAAGAAGTTGTTCGCTAAGTTTAGCAAGTGTGATTTCTGGCTTAAGAGAGTGGTATTCCTTGGTCATGTAGTTTCAGCCGAAGGTATTCGTGTCGATCCTGAAAAGGTCCAAGCTGTGGCTGATTAGGAGAGACCGAAGTCAGTAACGGAAATAAGAAGTTTTCTTGGATTGGCGGGTTACTACCGAAGGTTTATTGAGAACTTTTCTCGGTTGGCTGCTCCTATGACTAAGTTGACCAGGAAAGAAGAGAAGTTTGTTTGGTCCGACGCCTTTGTGAGAAGAATTTCCAAGAGTTGAAAGATAGATTGACAAGTGCCCGGTTTTGACTATACCTGATAGTTCCGGTGGTATGACAGTTTATACCGATGCGTCAAAGATTGGTTTGGGTTGTGTACTGATGCAACATGGCAAGGTCGTAGCCTATGTTTCTCGGCAATTGAAGGATTATGAGCGGAATTACCCCACTCACGATCTAGAACTTGCCGCCGTTGTCTTTGCTTTGAAGATTTGGAGACATTATCTTTACGGCGAGAAGATTGCCATTTTCACGGATCATAAGAGTTTGAAATACTTCTTTACCTAAAAGGAGTTGAACATGAGACAAAGGAGATGGTTGGAACTAGTCTCTGATTACGATTGTGATATTCAGTATCATCCTGGGAAAGCAAATGTTGTTGCTGATGCTCTTAGTAGGAAGAACCAGAAGAAGACTTTGGATTTGAATGCTTTGAGTTTACCATTGTGGTCTTCTATTGAGAGTTTTGATTTGGAAATCGTTCCTGAGAATTCTGAATTTATTCTTTCTGCCATGACGGCAAGATCTGGTCTTAGAGATAAGATTGTTGCTCTGCAGAGTTTTGATCAAGAGTTTTTGATCAAAGTTGAGAAGATTTCTTCGAATCCTGAGTCGGACCCCGACTTTGGTATATACATGGATGGTGCTTTGTTGTTTAGAGGAAGACTCTGTGTGCCTGCAAACGAAGAAGTTAAGAAAGAAATATTGAAGGAAGCACACCAGTCAGTCTTTACTGTACACCCGGGAAGCACCAAGATGTACAAAGACTTGAAGGGACATTTTTGGTGGATTGGTCTAAAGGCGGATGTTGATGATTTTGTTGCCAAGTGTGAGACTTGCCAACGTGTGAAAGCCGTTCGACAACCTCCATCTGGATTACTTCAGCCTCTTCCTATTCCTAGTTGGAAGTGGGAGGATATCTCCATGGACTTTGTGACTAGCTTGCCTCGGACAAGTAAAGGCAATGACACTTGTGTGGGTGATTGTTGATAGGTTGACCAAATCAGCCCATTTCATTCCTATGAAGATCACTCATACTCCGGATAAGCTAGCAAGGCTTTATGTGGATAATGTGGTTCGTCCGCATGGTGTGCCATTGAGTATTGTTTCGGATCGTGATCCTAGGTTCACCTCAAGGTTTTGGAATAGTTTGCAGAAGGCCTTGGGAACCCAATTGAACTTGAGTACAGCTCATCATCCACAGATCGATGGACAATCCGAGCGGACAATTCAGACATTGGAAGACATGCTCGGATCTTGTGTGGTGGATATGGGTGGTAATTGGGATGAACACCTAGCTTTGGTTGAGTTTGCCTATAACAACAGGTTATCAAGCAACAATAGGCATGGCTCCATTCAAGGCTTTGTATGGCAGTACTTGTAGGACACCTTTGTACTTGGATCGAGACAGTGAAAGAAAAGTCTTAGGTCCCGAGATGATTGAAGCTACAAGTGCTATGGTAGATATGATAAGAGAAAGGATTAAGTCCGGCCAACCGAGAGGAAATCTTATCTTGATAAGAGAAGGACCGATTTGGAATTTCAAGTTGGAGAGAAAGTCTTTCTCAAGGTCTCACCAATGAAGGGTGTGATGAGATTCAATGTTAAGGGAAAGCTTAGCCCTCGTTACATTGGACCTTTCGAGATTTTGGAAAAGGTTGGACCCGTTGCGTATCGATTAGCATTACCTCCGCCTCTTGCTGGTGTGCACAATGTGTTTCATATTTCGATGCTCCGAAAATACATAGAGAATCCGGAACACATTTTGCAGCAAGCACTGAAGGACTTAGTGCTGATTTGACCTATGATGAAGAACCGGCCGAAATCTTGGATAGGAAGGACAAGCAGCTGCGGAATCGCACCATTCCTTTGGTGAAGATTTGGTGGAAGAACCATACCCCTGAAGAAGCTTCTTGGGAGAAGGAAGAAGATATGAAGGAGAAGTTTCCTTACCTCTTTGGAAGCACAGGTACGCTTTCAATTTCGGGGACGAAATTTCTTTAAGGGGGGGGAGAATGTAAAACCCAGCCCTAGCCTTGACCCGGAAACCTTGTTATTTGTAGGTCCGATGACCCGAAGTAAAGTAAGAAGTCAGCTTTGGGCCATCCCTGGAGGAGGACTTGGTGTCCGGCTTTGAATCCATGAAAGTTGATGATGAGGTTCTATTTATGGAAACTGAATCCCGATGAAGATCTGATTAGTTGATGGACTTGGAGTGCTCTCTATCTTGGTTTGAAGGCATTTCTACCTATTAGGTAAGTCACTTGACTTGTGTGCAAAACCCCTTTAGGATTGGATTTGATCTAGACCTTCAATTCCCTGTTTTGGTCTTGCTGTCAGCATTGGTCGACCGATTGGTCGATCTGGACCAGTCGACCAATCCACTCGACCAATGAGTGCTGTCTTTGGCAATTAGGTTGTTCTTGCTCTATTTAAGTCCAATCTCGAGTCCACTTCGTATTTGCTGCCTCCAAACTCTCTCGGAACGAACCAAAGACCTCTGCAAGTCATCTCTCTTGCATCCTTGGTGTTTTCTTGACGGATCTTCGTCGAAACTCTTCTTTTTGCATCAAAAGGTATGTCTACTCTCTCTTCTTCTCCTCCATCTTTGTTTTTCTTTCCTTTTTGAGTTGAGACAGTAGAAGAGATGCTGCATTCTCTGTTGCAAACATCTCTGAACATGTTCTCATGATCATCCTAAGGATTTGAGGCTAGAACAATGATCTTAACCATGATCGTTGCAAGCTTTTGAAGGAATCATGATCAAACCATGATCTAATCTTTGTTAAACTTCTAATCTGAATTCTGATCTCTTTGGATCTTCTATGTTGATCATGTTAGTAGTTAATTACTGTGTTTTCCTTCCATGATCCATAATCTATAGATCTCTAGTGTTCTCTTCTACCTTACTATGTGTTCTTCATGATGCATGGTAGTTACATATATGGTAGGTTTTATTTCCTTATTTAGATTTATGCTTCTAAGCCTTGTTCCTTGAAGATCTAAGTATGTTTTCATGATACCTTTACCTGAAGCAATGATCCATCCTCCTATTGTTCTTGTCTTTGTTTTCTATTTCAAATTCATCAAGATCCATGGTTGATTTAATTATGGTAACTTTTTGTTTCCTAATTTGGATCTTGATATCTTGATTGGATTAGTGTTTTGAGGTCCCCTATATGTTAGAATACTACTGATGTAGTCTATCCCTTGATTAGTACCCTTTTGAACCACCAAATTCGGATTTCATATCTTAAAACTCTGTTTTTTTTAGGTTATCGTCGCATTGGTCGATCGATTGGTCGACTGGACCCGATCGACCAATCCACTCGACCAATGAGTACAGCAACTCCAGAATTGGTCTATGTTGGATGTTTTGGTATCTTTTCTGTTAGGGATCTTTCCTAATATGTTGTATATACTTGTTTAGGACCTTCTTCTCAAGTTTGCCGAGATCTTACTTGATTTCTTAGGATTCCTTTGCGAGTTATAAAAGGTAAGGATTGTTATTTCCTTAATTACATAGATAGCATGAATCTAGTTTCTATATTTGAATATCATAGATAAGATTCCTAAATTAGATTCTTACAATGATATACTACTGTTGCATAACTTTGATTACAGTAGCATTACTTATTCATATTAAATTGATTCATGTATGATTTACTTACCAATGTTATAAAAGTGATTGTAATTATTGATTTCTTTCCATATATGAAGTTACCATATATGTGATGATATGAATTGATGCATGTGTATGCTTAAGTATGGTTTGGAAAGGAGAGGTGTCCTTTTGACACTTCTGTTCTTGGACTACTACGGGAATATTATGGGATGTTTCCGGAGATGCCCTCTGGACACCTTCCTAAACTGTTGGATGACATATCTAGGATTGTCTAGTAGTGTTTGGCTAGGATGTCCTGTTATGTCGACCCTAATCGGAGGGGTATTGAGACCGAACGACCCGTGGTAGCAATGGGGATTCATGGGCGCTCAAGACCGGTAACCAACCCGTGAGAGGACAGGAATCACATTGTGGGGGCCATGTATTGGTAGGGTTGCATATGGTTAGACTTGGGCTCACGGGCGCTTAAGACCGGTAACCAACCCGTGAGAGGACGTGAGAGCTTCCGGTTTACCATATGTGGATGATCAATAGGGTTGGTGAGTCCGTAGTCAGGGACTATGAGGACTCTAGTGTGAAGGATACCGGAAAGGATCGTCAAGGACGAGGAATGGACGTATCTGGATCTGACTTGATGTAACTAAGTAGAAGACTTGCATTTGGCTAGGTTTTACCCCCGACATGCACCCAAGACTTATACCAAATGGTTGTGAGAGAGTGTGTTGACTTAACCCCCTCGCCAAGGTTTGTCCCGAGGGATGAAGGACCCATTACCAATCGGCTGCTCAAGACCGGTGAAATGATCCGTGAGAGAATCCAAGATATCTTAAATGGTTGAGGATGTGAGTGGACTTTCCTAAAGAAGTACGGTGCTATGACTTAAAGCATGTCTGCCAATAGAGACCAGCATACATAGAGTTAGATTCATTCATTCATTGCTCGTCTCATATCATATTGCATTCATGATTGTTCTGGAATCCTGCCATTTATGTTATTATGGATTTTTAATCGCCTTCTACCGAGTTTCTTTGAAACTCATTCCTTTATTGTACAATGTTGTTAGACTATCCTGCAGTACTGAGTACTATGACGGTTCCTATGAAGAAGCGCAAGGCGAAGAGGCATATCTCCAGGAAGGTGATTGCGGTTACCACAATTACTCTGAAGATCCCGCGAGTGGTTATGCTCCGTACGATGCTTAGTCCGAACATTGAGTGGAAGCGTCCTTGTGCCATTTATGAGATTTACACTTACAAGGATGTTGTCTATAAAGTGGAGAACAATTTAGTTACCCAATGTACTTGCTACTGGGATTAGGTTTTGTCTAGTTTATTCTTTAGAGCTACTTTTCCGCTGGTTGTAAAGTGGGATTTTTGCCTCACTTTACTTATCTGTTTGATACTCTGATTATATCTATTATTCTGATTCATTTATGATTCATTCTTTCTTTATTGGATCTATGATTTATCTTCCGCACTCTTGTTATGATTGTTCATGATTATGTTATTGTTTATGTGGGAGGTTGATCACTCGATACCTGATCTTCGGGCTGTGGATCACACTCTCGGGTATGCCAGATAGGGTACCGGCTGGGAGGGCGTGACAACATACCAGATGAGGCTAAATCCAGAGAAATGTGCGTTCGGAGTTTCTTCCGGAAAATTCCTTGGGTTTATGGTATCTCAACGAGGAATTGAGGCAAACCTGGAGAAAATCAAAGCCTTGCTCGAGATGGAGTCACCAAGGACAGTTAGAGACATCCAATGCTTAACTGGGAGAGTAGCAGCCTTAAACAGATTTATCTCACGATCGGGTGAGAAATGTTTGCCTTTCTTCAAAGCTCTTAAAGAGCTCGGGAAGGCAAAGGATACCTTATGGACCGATGAATGTTAGAAAGCATTCGAGAAGTTGAAGGAAAAGCCCACCTCTCTTAGCCCGACCTTCAATGGGAGAACAATTATTCACATACTTAGCCATTTCTCCAGCGGCAGTAAGCGCGGTCTTAGTAAAAGAAGAAGGTACTTCACAAAACCCTATCTATTTCATAAGTCATGTTTTAATAGATGCCGAGACATGATATCCGGATGTGGATAAACAAGCCTTAGCACTTGTAATCGCATCTCAGAAACTCAGACCATACTTCCAAGGTCATCCAATTGTAGTCTTGACCAACTTCCCGTTGAAGAAGATACTACAGAAACCAGACTTAGCCAGAAGAATGCTCACATGGGCTATTGAGTTAAGCGAATATCAAATTGAGTACAGAACTCGTCCAGCTATAAAGGGACAAGTTCTGGCCGACTTTATTCATGAGAATAGCGTGCCTAGTTCGGGAGTAGAAAATTCACCCGGTCCGGAGTTATGGACTTTGCATGTTGACGGCTCGAGCAACTCTTCGGGGAGTGGAGCAAGGCTAATGCTAATCAGCCCGGATGGATTCACTATTCATTATGCTTTAAAATTCAACTTCAAAGCCTCTAATAATGAGGCCGAGTATGAAGCCCTACTAGCAGGACTAAGACTTGCCCGAGCCCTAAGAGTCCGAGAATTGGAAGTCCGAAGTGACTCTCAATTGATCGTGAATCAAGTTCGTGGCGTGTACGAGGCAAATGAAACAAGAATGGCAAATTACTTAGCCAAAATTGATGATTGTCGCCATTATTTCGATCATCTTGAAATAAAGCAAATTCCGAGAAAGGAAAATGAAGTAGCAGATGAGTTATCCAAGTTGGCTTTATCCAAATATTCGACCTTAGGCTCGGCCGTTTATATTGAACAGTTAGAAATTCCTAGCATTCGGGAGGCCGAGGCGATGGATGTTGAAGAAGAGCCTAGTTGGATGAGCCCGGTTATATCATATTTGAAGAATGATATCCTCCCAGAAGACGTCAAGGAAGCTAAGGCAGTTAAAAATCAAGCAGCGAAGTTCACCATTATTTAAGAACAGCTTTATAAAAGATCAGTCACATAGCCTCTTCTAAAGTGTGTTGGCCCTTCTCAAGCCCAATATGCCTTAGCTGAGGTACACGAAGGAATATGTGGAGCGCATATGGGAGGTCGGGCTTTGGCCCATAAAATAATACGCCAAGGCCTTTATTGGCCGACTATTCAGAAAGATGCAGTGGAATATGTCAGAAAATGCAAGCAATGTCAGCTTCATGCATCTATTCCGAAGACTCCGGCTGTCCCTCTCACATCTGTCTCTAGTCCGATTCCCTTCGCTATGTGGGGAATAGATTTGGTGGGAAAGCTCCTTAAGGCCGCCAACAATAGAGAATATTTGATCGTGGCAATCGACTATTTCACTAAGTGGGTGGAAGCCGAACCCCTCTCATCCATTACTGAGAAACAAATGGAGAAGTTCTTTCAAAAAAGAATCATCTACAGATTGGAATTCCAAAGATCCTTGTGACTGACAATGGAAAGCAATTTATCAGAGCCGGCTTCAAGAATTTTTGTGAAAGATATCACATCGAGCATAGAACATCATCCGTGGCGTATCCGCAGAGCAATGGGCAAGTTGAAATAACCAATCGGACGCTTTTAGATGGAATAAAGAAGCGTTTGGAGACAAGTCGAACCAAATGGGTGGAAGAATTACCAAGCGTCCTTTGGTCATATCGCACCACGGCCAGAACTCCTACAGGAGAAACACCTTTTCGGCTAGCCTACGACACAGAAGCACTTGTCCGGGTGGAGGTATTGGCAGAATCAAAGAGATATACAGACTTCAATGAAGAAGCAAACGAAGAAGGCTTGAAGAGTAATCTTGATCTAATAGACGAAGTACGGAGCATGTCAGAATACCGGAATCAAAGATATCAGAACCGAGTAGCTGGATACTTCAATGCTTGGGTAAAAAATAGAAGACATCGTGCGGGTGACTTAGTGCTCAGCAAAGTTGCGGCATCAGACCCAAGAAACTAAGGCAAGCTCTCACCCACATGAGAAGGGCCATATCTCGTCGAACAAGAGACGAAACCAGGGACCTACAAGCTAAAAAGCTTGGCCACAGGCGAGACAATAGATCGAACTTGGAATTCCATGAACCTTCGGAAATTCTATCAATAGAATTAGTCCAAATATGTAGCATTTGCAAGTAAAGTCGAAAGACCATTTGATTTTCAATAAATCCACGTCTTCATTGTTGACATCCTTTTTCTTAAGAAGAAAGTTATAGCGAAGAATATACAAGCATCTCTTCAAATTATTCAAAGGCATTACACTCGGGACCTCACTCGGGTAGCGACTCGGGAGAATTTCCCCACCTCTCGTGAAAGTCCAAGTTAGACTCTCATGAGATGGAATTATTCAATGGCGTTACACTCGGGACCTCACTCGGGTAGCCATTCGGCAGCATTTCCCCATCTCTCGTGAAAGTCCAAGTTAGACTCTCATGAGATGGAATTATTCAAAGGCGTCACACTCAGGACCTCACTCGGGTAGCCATTCGGGAGCATTTCCCCACCTCTCGTGAAAGTCCAAGTTAGACTCTCATGAGATGGAATTATTCAAAGGCGTTACACTCGGGACCTCACTCGGGTAGCCATTCGGGAGCATTTCCCCACCTCTCGTGAAAGTCCAAGTTAGACTCTCATGAGATGGAATTATTCAATGGCGTTACACTCGGGACCTCACTCGGGTAGCCATTCGGCAGCATTTCCCCATCTCTCGTGAAAGTCCAAGTTAGACTCTCATGAGATGGAATTATTCAAAGGCGTCACACTCGGGACCTCACTCGGGTAGCCATTCGGGAGCATTTCCCCACCTCTCGTGAAAGTCCAAGTTAGACTCTCATGAGATGGAATTATTCAAAGGCGTTACACTCGGGACCTCACTCGGGTAGCCATTCGGGAGCATTTCCCCACCTCTCGTGAAAGTCCAAGTTAGACTCTCATGAGATGGAATTATTCAAAGGCGTTACACTCGGGACCTCACTCGGGTAGCCATTCGGGAGCATTTCCCCACCTCTCGTGAAAGTCCAAGTTAGACTCTCATGAGATGGAATTATTCAAAGGCGTCACACTCGGGACCTCACTCGGGTAGCCATTCGGGAGCATTTCCCCACCTCTCGTGAAAGTCCAAGTTAGACTCTCATGAGATGGAATTATTCAAAGGCATTACACTCGGGACCTCACTCGGGTAGCCATTCGGGAGCATTTCCCCACCTCTCGTGAAAGTCCAAGTTAGACTCTCATGAGATGGAATTATTCAAAGGCGTTACACTCGGGACCTCACTCGGGTAGCCATTCGGGAGCATTTCCCCACCTCTCGTGAAAGTCCAAGTTAGACTCTCATGAGAGGGAATTATTCAATGGCGTTACACTTGGGACCTCACTCGGGTAGCCATTTGGGAGCATTTCCCCACCTCTTGTGAAAGTCCAAGTGAGACTCTCATGAGATGGAATTTCTAAAGGCCTCACACTCGGGACCTCACTCGGGTAGCCACTCGGGAGAATTTCTCCATCGCTTATGAATTTCTCCGACACATGAGATACATTTCTCTCCAAGACTTTCATTCGGGACCATAATCGGGACCATTTGGAATAAAGGCTCGGGAGAAATCAAAACATCATCAACCCTAAGGCATTACGCTAGGGGAGTGACTCGGGAAGACACTCGGGTCCAGTCAACAAAGAAGCTTAATGCCTCAGTTTGAAGAAAACAACTACAAGTTACTATTCAAAGCATTTGGCCACAAGGACCAATATTACAGAAAGCGCAAAGTTGCACAAAATTCAACACTGTTTATAAAAAGTTCCAAAAAGCAAGAGCAAAAGTTCAAATATTCAAAGTCTTCAAAGTTTCTCAGAAACGAAAGCAAGAAAATGTTGAAGTCTTTCAATTCTCAGGAGGATTCCCAGATTCGGGAAGATTGTCTTCACCAAGCCCGTCGCCACCAGGAGTTTCTTTCTCAAGAGTCTCTCCAAAGCCCACTTCTTCATCTTCATCAATATAGAGAAGAGGATCAGGAGGGCTAAATGGTTCTCTGCACTCAATACCTTCGGGTACATCTCTTTCGAGAGTCTCGTAGACTCTACCGTCTAGCATCCTGGCGAATTCCTTTGGGTTAGGAATATCTACCCGTCGGAGAACTTCAGTAAAAGCGTCATTAAGCCCGAGGTGGTAGGTCGAAGCAGAGAGAGCCAACTGAAGTTTCTCGAACTGAGAAGTCCCAAGGTAAGAAGCGATGATTTCTTTCCGGATGACGTCGGGAACATCCTCGGCACTAATAGGAAGTTTTCCTACCCGAACTTCAGAGCGAAGCTTAAGGGTAGTAGACTCCATCTCAGCTTTCTCGCGCGTCAGCCTTTCCTTATCTTTAAGGGCCTCATCCAAGTCTTTCTTCGTCTAAGAAAGTTCTTCTTTAAGGACTGACTTTCTCCTGGACACCTCCTTCAGCTTTAGACTCTTCTCTTCATCCCGTTTCTTCAAAGCATCAACCTTCTTGATAGACTCAGAAAGCTCCATGACAAATCGTTCGCGAGCCTTCTCAACATCCCGAAGTTGGTTAGTTAGGTGCTCCGAGCGAATCATGCACTCTCCCATATAATGTGCCCCTCCAGAGAAGTACCTGAAGAAAATATGGAATACCATGTTACAGAAGTCACTTGAAGAAACATAAATGATAAGAACAGAGAATTACCTATAGGCGCTGGCATAAAACTTGTCATCCGGGAGATTCTTCAAGTATTGGCGATCAGAAGGGATCATCCCTTCGAGAAGCCAAGTCCTGGCTGCGTTTGAATCCCCCAGCACAGTATCGCTCGAGGTCAAGTCCCACCCGGGAACGAACACGGGGGACTTCTGAGAATCCCCCTCGGCAGCATCCTCGCTATCCCGAGGCCTCTTGGAAGGCCTGCCCGAGCGTCTGGACAGGGACGCCTGAGGGACACCTATCTCGGGAGGACCTCCTCCAATTGAGGAGCTCTTCCTGGTGGTCTTCTTACCCAAAGGCTTGGACAAGTTAGGGGCGCTCGGGACTTGGACGACGGGACCAGTCTCTGTGGCTCCGCTTTTCTTCACTGGCTTTCGAGAGAAAGCCTCTCTGGTGTTCCCAAGAGTAAGAGCTCCAAGAGCGTCAATGTCCAATTTGCTAGCCACTGCGACAACAAACGAAGAAGATTAGAAAATGCAAAGATAAGAAAAATATACAAAATTGAAGAATATCAATGAAGAAGGGGCTCACCCGGAGAAAAGCCCCACAACTGAAGAGCAGACGGATACTCAGATAAATATCCTTGAACTGCGGCTGAATCTCCGCCAACTTGGATGATCTTTTCTAAAGCCGCTTCTTCGGCAGCGGATAACTCAATGAGATTATTGAGTTCTTTAAGATCAGACTTAGATTTCTTCACAAAAGTAGTTGGGAATGGCGGCGGGACCGGGGGCTGGCAGAAGAAAAAATGATGTCTCCACCCTTTGGTGGAGGTAGGCATAGACCTCGGCAAAATAATGCTGCCTGACCAATCCACAGCGTCGGTTGCCTGACGAAGAAGAGAGAGCCAACCACCTTTTGATTGACTCTTAACTTCAAAGAAATGCTGAAGAAGGGGGAATGTTGGTTTGACTCCAACATTATAATAGAAACCAACAAAGCAGGAAACATTTCTCCAACTATTTGGAATAAGGTTGGACGGAGAAATTCCGTAATGAACTAGAAGGTCTTCAATAATTTTCTGAACTGGAAGGCGAAGACCTCCTAGGAAAGCTTCATAATAAAGGGAGAAGGCCCCACTCGGGGGCTCTCCAACTCGACTAGAGGAGGATGGGAGCTGGAAGAGATAACTCTTTGGAATTTCGCAGAAATCCCTTAGACGCTTGAGATGATCTGGGTTGAGATCTCTGGGATAGAATTCTAGACCCGAAGATTTGAGATCATAGTCAATGTGAGAAGGCGTCTTGGGTTTGTTCCTTTCTTCGAGAGCTGCCTCTTCGGAAAGCAACTCAGAAAAAATAAAAGGTGGCCAGCGATTGCGGCAATCCTGAGGACGAGAAAGGGGTGGGCGAGGCGAATAATGTCTCTGACTCACTCGGAATTTACCAGGAGATTGATTAATACTATCAACCTCCTGCTCATCCGAAGAATCCATAGAAGGACCCAGGTTGACTAAGTCAGTTCCTAAATCGGAGCATAAAGGTTCTTGGTCAAGAGGGTCATCCCTGGCTAAGTCAGCAGTTGCTCTCACAATACGAGAGTCAGAAGAACCTGAGAAAGCATCTTCACCGGAATAGTGCATGGATTGGGTTCGGGAAGACAACTCGGGACTGGAGATCCCAGTAGTCGGGACCTCTAATTGGGAGGGGACTCGGGCTATTTCCTTGCCTTTTCTTAAATTATCCATAATGCAGAAATGACAAAGGAAAGAAATGAAGAAAAGTTAGAGAAAACTTACTGGTTTAAGGATTGGAATATCAATTTGGAGAAAGCAAGCAACGCAGTCAGGAGACTTCAGAGGGAGTTTGCAAGCAAAAAATTGAAAATGAGGATTGAACCCCTATTTATAGTGAGGAGGAGAAGATGAAGAGACACATCCAACGGCTGTGAATCAAGCAAGGCGACGGTTGAGATCTGGCACGTGAAAGGTCGCGATCCAACGACCAACAATGAACATACACAACGGTTGAGATTGAGGGACTCAAGATCTCAATCAAACAACCCATGATCGAGTAAATCAACGGCTGAGATAACGTGACCGTTGGCATATCAGGAGCTGCAATAAATGTTAATTATCATAATGGTTGGGAGTTACAAAGGCCTCGAATAATGACTATTATTCAAGACAACATCTTAAGGTTTCTCCAAGAAAAAAGGAACTTTTTTTTTAAGAAGTCTGGGAGTAACATTCCATACGTTCGAGAAGTCAATCGCACGGAATGGGGGGATCTGTTGTGGGGAGCTAAAGTCCCGAGTCCCCATCTCGGGAGAGAAAGGCACCCCCGTGGGCGGGTGCATCTCATCTTTGAAGAAGGTCAAAGGGCCTCATTCGGGAGAAATACCTCCCTCTTGGGCAGGCTCGTTTCTTCATTGGAGAAGGTCCTGAGGGCCTCATTCGAGAGAGATACCTCCCTCTTGGGCAGGCTCGTTTCTTCGTTGGAGAAGGTCCCGAGGGCCTCATTCGGGAGAGATACCTCCCTCTTGGGCAGGCTCGTTTCTTCTTTGGAGAAGGTCCCGAGGGCCTCATTCGGGAGAGATACCTCCCTCTTGGGCAGGCTCATTTCTTCATTGGAGAAGGGTCCCGAGTGCCACACTTGGGAAAAATATATATCCATATCCAACTTACACGGTTCTCAGAAGACTCTCTTGACCAAGTCAAGAGAGGGTTAGTTATGCATAAACACTCAGCATTTCTGTTCCGAGAATAGGGGAGACGAGTCAACAAGATAACGTCTCTATCCGGTGCGATAAAGGAGGAGCCGTTATCCCACTACTCCACTTACTCACTCCTCAACTATCTATCCAGAATTCAAGGAAACGCCGCCTCCAGGTAACCTCTATATAAACCCACCTCCTACATGGAGAAAGGTATGAGAACTTTCATCTGAATAATTACTCATTACGTTCTTGAGAACTCTCTCAAGAACTCTTATTGTTGCTTAGGCTGACTTGAGCATCGAAGGCGGTTCCCCGGCCAAAACTAGGCCGGACCGTTCTTGCTTTATTCATGTGTGCAGGCATCCCAGTTATTCCAACTTGGCCGGAGAGCTCTTAAGGTGGTCATCTCAACATCCAGCCGTCAAAGAAGTTCTAGACGCAACACTAGGTATGCCCTATCTTCGCAAGACTATCGTCCTTCGCGGAAGCTTGGCACTCTTAGTTTGCTAA
The DNA here is from genome assembly GCF_041222555.1 of Hakea prostrata. Classification (NCBI taxonomy): domain Eukaryota; kingdom Viridiplantae; phylum Streptophyta; class Magnoliopsida; order Proteales; family Proteaceae; genus Hakea; species Hakea prostrata. Next base: position 49,564 of record NW_028291128.1, read on the forward strand.
GTTATAGAACATCTTTGGCCAAACTCAAACACAATCAACTAGAAGATATAGAACAATCAAATTAATGAAATAAGCATGGTTCATCTACATCCCAAAGAAAAGGAACTAGCTACTCATTATCATAAAGTTCAAAGAAAAATAAAGATGAAACATTAGGGGGAGAGAGAGAGAGAGATATGTGGCCTATTTCTTCAGCAATGAGAGATGAGAGCCGCATACGCCGTCTTCTTTTCTGTGGTTGGCTTCTCTTTTATGTCTCCCGCACACAATGAATCCCCTCTCTTTACCCGTCGATTTGACCTTTATTCTTTTGGGATTTGGAAAAACTCAAAACAAGAAAGTTGTAGATATTTTCAATATCATTCCGTAGAATCTTGAATCATCAAAATCCAAGCTCATAAGAGAGAGATATGCCAAAAATACTGAAGGTAGGTCTATTTACTCGATTTTCAGATTTATTACCAATTTTGTTCCTTAGACCTCTACCTATTTCCAATTTGGCTAAGATCTCACTTTTCATGATTTCTTGAGCAGCAAGATTGAATGCCATGATTTAAAATCCACCAATATCTAATATATTTGCCAACTTTACTCCATATTATATCTAATATCCAAAATCTTCTTATTCCTGAAAAATACACAAAAATACTCAATTAGCTCTCTTTAATTAAATAAGTATGGGGAATTAAATCAAATAAATAATGGTAAATGCATGCTTATCAAATACCCCCACACTTGAGTGTTTGCTAGTCCTCGAGCAAAACAAGACAATAAAAGTAATACAGAAAATAAAGAAAGAAAAACCTAACTCACTTTCGTAGGAATCACGATTGCACTTAGCATGTGCAACAAATCTTTAAACCCCTAGGTTACCCTAGTGGACGAGTTGTGTCTCGTGAGTGTTTGCAGAGAATATACACACAAATTTCTGAAGTGCTCTTCTAATTATTCTGGCAGTAGTAAGAGTAGAAAGATAGATTCCAAGACAAAGACACTCCACTAAAGATTAAAGGGAATATAGGCACCCCCACACTTAAGCTCTTTACACCCTCTCTTGAGTCTAGCTCTAGGCAAACAATTCAATTGAGAAGTCTTTTCTTATCTTCAGTCTACCAGTTCACCCTCAGATAAGACTAAGCTAGATACCAAATAATACCAAGAACTCAATATTGACCTTCTTAGACATTTCACCTTTATAAGCACATTAATTCACTTCTTTCTTTAATGGTCATAGTTCTAGTCCATGCAATGTAAAACCCAGCCCTAACCTTGACCCGGAAACCTTGTTATTTGTAGGTCCGATGACCCGAAGTAAAGTAAGAAGTCAGCTTTGGGCCATCCCAGTGGAGGACTTGGTGTCTGGCTTTGAATCTATGAAAGTTGATGATGAAGTTCTATTTATGGAAACTGAATCTTGATGAAGATCGGATTAGTTGATGGACTTGGAGTGCTCTCTATCTTGGTTTGAAGGCATTTCTACCTATTAGGTAAGTCACTTGACATGTGTGCAAAATCCTTTTAGGATTGGATTTGATCTGGGTCTTCAATTCCCTGTTTTGGAATTGCTGTCAGCATTGGTCGACTGATTGGTCAACTAATGAGTGCTGTCTTTGGCAATTAGGTTTTTCTTGCTCTATTTAAGTCCAATCTCGAGTCTACTTCGTATTTTCTGCCTCCAAACTCTTTGGAACGAACCAAAGACCTCTGCAAGTCATCTCCCTTGCATCCTTGGTGATTTTCTTGACGGATCTTCGTCAAAACTCTTCCTTTTCATCAAAAGGTATGTCTACACTCTCTTCTTCTCCTCTATCTCTTATTTTCTTTCCTTTTTGAGTTGAGACAGTGGAGGAGATGCTGCATTCTATGTTGCAAACATCTCTGGACTTGTCTCTCATGATCATCCTAAGGATTAAAGGCTAGAACAATGATCTTAACCATGATCATTGCAAGCTTTTGAAGGAATCATGATCAAACCATGATCTAATCTTTGTTTAACTTCTGATTTGAATTCTAATCTCCTTGGATCTTCTATATTGATCATGTTAGTAGTTAATTGCTGTGTTTTCTTTTCATGATCCATGATCTATCAATCTCTAGTTGTTCTCTTCTACCATACTATGTGTTCTTCATGAATCATGATAGTTACATATATGGTAGGTTTTGTTTCCTTATTTAGATTTATGCTTTTAAGCCTATTTCCTTGAAGATCTAAGTATGCTTTTCATGATACCTTTACCCGAAGCAATGATCCCTTCTCCTATTGTTCTTGTCTTTGATTTCTACCTTGAATCTTCAAGATCCATGGTTGATCTAAATATTGTAACTTTTTGTTTCCTAATTTGGATCTTGATGGCTTGATTTGATTAGTGTTTTGAGGTCCCCTATATGTTAGAATACTACTGATGTAGTTTACCCCTTGATTAGTACCCTTTTGAACCACCAAATTCGGATTTTATATTTTAAAACTCTGTTTTTTTTAGGCTACTGTCTGCATTGGTCGACTGATTGGTCGACTGGACCAGTCGACCAATCCACTCGACCAACGAGTACAGCAACTCCAGAATTGGTCTGTGTTGGATGTTTTGGTATCTTTTCTGTTAGGGATCTTTCCTAATATGTTGTATACACTTGTTTAGGACCTTCTTCTCAAGTTTGCCAAGATCTTACTTGATTTCTTAGGATTCCTTTGCGAGTTATAAAAGGTAAGGATGGTTATTTCCTTAATTACATAGATAGCATGAATCTAGTTTCTATATTTGAATATCATTGATATGTTTTCCTTAATTATATTCTTACAACGATATACTACTGTTGCATAACCTTGATTACAGTAGCATTGCTTAAATTGATTCATGTATGATTTACTTACCAATTATATACAAAGTGATTGTAATTATTGATTTCTTTCCATATATGAAGTTACCATATATGTGATGATCTGAATTGATGCATGTGTATGCTTAAGTATGGTTTGGAAAGGAGAGGTGTCCTTTTGACACTTCTGTCCTTGGACTACTACGGGAATATTATGGGATGTTTCCGGAGATGCCCTATGGACACCTTCCTAAACTGTTGGATGACATATCTAGGATTGTCTAGTAGTGTTTGGCTAGGATGTCCTGTTATGTCAGACCCTAATCGGAGGGCTATTGAGACCGAACGACCCGTGGTAGCAATGGGGATTCATGGGCGCTCAAGACCGGTAACCAACCCGTGAGAGGACAGGAATCACATTGTGGGGGCCATTTATTGGTAGGGTTGCATATGGTTAGACTTGGGCTCACGGGCGCTTAAGACCGGTAACCAACCCGTGAGAGGACGTGAGAGCTTCCCGTTTACCATATGTGGATGATCAATAGGGTTGATGAGTCCGTAGTCAGGGACTATGAGGACTCTAGTGTGAAGGATACCGGAAAGGATCGTCAGGGACGAGGAATGGACGTATCTGGATCTGACTTGATGTAACTAAGTAGAAGACTTGCATTTGGCTAGGCTTTACCTTGACATGCGCCGGTACTTAGACCAATGGTGATGTGAGAGAGTGGTGACTTAACCCCCAGCCATGGAATGTCCCGAGGGATGCCGGACCCATTACCAACTGATGATGAGTGATTGAGACCTTCCTAAAGAAGTACGGTGCTATGACTTAAAGCATGTCTGCCAATAGAGACCAACATACATAGAGTTAGATTAATTCATTCATTGCTTGTCTCATATCATATTGCATTTATGTTTGTTCTGAAATCCTGCCATTCATGTTATTATGGATTTAACTGCCTTACTGAGTTTCTTTGAAACTCATTCCTTTATTGTACAATGTTTGTTAGACTATTCTCCAGGTACTGAATATTATGACGGTCCCTATGAAGAAGCGCAAGGTGAAGAGGCATATCTCCAAGAAGGTGATTGCGGTTACCACAATTACACTGAAGATCCCGCGAGTGGTTATGCTCTGTACGATGCTTAGTCCGACCATTGAGTGGAAGCGTCCTTGTGCCATTTATGAGATTTATACTTATAAGGATGTTGTCTATAAAGTGGAGAACAATTTAGTTACCCATTGTACTTGCTACTGGGATTAGATTTTGTCTAGTTTATTCTCTTTTTGAGCTACTTTTCCGCTGGTTGTAGAGTGGGATTTTTGCCTCACTTTACTTATTTGTTTGACACTCTGATTATACCTAGCACTCTGATTTATATATGATTCATTCTTTCCTTATTGGATCTATGGTTTATCTTCCGCACTTTTATTATGATTGTTCATGATTATGTTATTGTTTATGTGGGAGGTTGATTACTCGATACCTGATCTTCGGGCTGTGGATCACACTCTCGGGTATGCCAGATAGGGTATCGGCTGGGAGGATGTGACATGCAATGTCTTGCCTCTTAAGCTTTCTAGATGGCCTATGTAACGAGTGTTGGGTCAGCCGCTCTCAAGCCAGATGGCCTTAAGGGACTAGGTGTAGAATACCCCTCGAACTTACTTACTCAAGCCAACTAGGCTACAGGCCAAGACTGGACCAAAGACACCCCAACTGTTTGATGCGAGGCACGATGTTGGTGACACCGAGACCCGGTTACTAAGAAGGAGGTCTAACCTTTAAACTTCAGCATTTATTTTTTCTTTTTTTCACATTATACTTCAATTTACTTCACATTTAAATAGTCTAAAATCGGTCTTAACTTGTCACCATAAGCACAAGGCAATACAAGATAACTAGATGGTCAAACCTTTTGGACTACCTGGAGTTCCTATTTTCCGATTCAACCTCGGTCTCAAAATGTAAAACCCATTACTATTCTCTCAAGAGGGTTTTCATTACATCAGATGGGATTTCTAAAACACTTAAACTCTCATTTTGTATCTAAGCAAGGAATTAAAACATTTATCTTACCAAAGCCAGAAAAAATTGGGCACTTTTTATCTTTGTGAATGCTCTACCAACTATCAACAAGTCTTACTCGAGTTGACACCCCCCTACACCTAAATTATGCAATGACCTCAGTGCATGCAAGATATATAAAAAAATGATAGAAGCAAATAGAGGAAAAAGTGTACCCGATGTTTGAACTCATGATAGAGCACGCAACAGTAAAACCTAACAACAAACAAAGAAAATAAAGGAAAAAGAACAAGAAATAATATCTAAACATATGGGTTGCCTCCCATAAAGCGCTAAGTTTAGAGTCTTCAGCCAGACTCAGTAAGAAGCAGTCAATGGAGGTGGAAGCTCAAATCTAAATGTGAATGGTGAATGCTCTAAAAAAGTGGAAGAGTCCAACGATGTGTTGACTTCCTCAATATTTAGGTTAGATTCCCCAAATGGCAAGTAATGTTATAGGGGATCATCAATAAGTATGTTTGGAATATAATCAACCACTACCTCATCAATAAAGTTAATTGCAAAGCACTCTTCATCTCTATTTGGGCTTAAAGATACATTCTTTATAGAATCTGGAATTGAGGACTCAAGAGCTTCAGGGAAGGGGGCTTTGGGAGTGTAAGATTCAGGAGTAGGACCCTCTACAATCGGAATGTGCAACCCCTTATAAGGAATTTGATGGGGAATACTCACAGGTGGTGTTTCTTTACTAGGCTTGTGTGCAGCATTGCCAGTCTCATGGGTCAAATCAACCTCTTCTCGACTCTCAAGATCAATGGGCAATGGCTTAGGAGTAGGCAAAGGTGCATAATATTCCTTCCCACTGCATGTCACAACAGAGATTGCTTGAACTTGTTCTTTCCTAGACCCAATTTGATGATTAGGGTTACCTATTGGTTGACTAGGTAACTGACCAACCTCCCTCCTACTGATGGCATCAGCTAGTTGACCAAGTTGAGTTTCCAATTTGTTAATGGACTGAGAATGGGAATGCAACAATTGAGTGTTCTGCTCTAATCCACTAAGTGCTTTAAGGACCTTATCCTCAAATGATGAATTATGTGAGGGTTGTGAAGATGATGGTTGTTCATTCCTATAGGCATTTTGGTGCATATTAAATGGAGGTGGCCTATAAGGTATTTGATAAGAGGGATTGGGCATTGAGTTTCGCCATGAAAAATTGGAGTGGTTTCGCCATCCTGGGTTGTAGGTATTGGAATATGGATCATTGCCCAATTTAGAGACTCCTTGGGCCAAATTTGCATGCTCCTTAACAAATTTAGGGTATTGTGCAGCCAAACAACAATCAGTGACATGATGAGATAGGCTAGAACATAAAGCACATGCTTCAATTGAATTAGGTGGAGAGAAACTTGTAGGAAGTGGAGATGGGGTTTGTTGTCCTAATGACAAGAGATGATCCAATTTCTTAGATAGCAAGTCAACCTTAGCACTCATCTCAACGGTAGGATTGATCTCATAGAGACCACTCCTCTTTGGTTGCCCAATGGATGGAATCTCAATCCTAGCTGCTGAAGCATGGTGTTGGGAGTTTTCACTAAGGATCTCAAAAAGTTCCCATGCCTCATTCTCATTCTTGTGCATGAAAGCTCCACCACAGGAAGAATCAACCATTTGCCTATGTCGGTCTTTAAGGCCATCATAAAAGCATTGAACCAATTGCCATTTAGGAATAGCATGATGGGGGCACTTTCTAAGCAATTCTTTTAATCTTTCCCAGGCCTCATGAAATTGTTCTCCTTCTTGTTGGGAGAAACTCATTATCGCTCTCCTAATGCTATTCGTACGGCCAATGGGGAAGAACTTTTTAAAGAACTCTTGTTGCATTTCTACCCAAGTGGAATTTTAACATTGTCCAAAAAATGAAGCCAATGCTTAGCTTTATCTTTAAGGGAGAATGGGAAAAGAAGTAACCTTAAAGCATCAACTTAGAGGTTGTGAATTTTAAACGTGGAGGACACCTCTAAAAACTCATCTAAGTGCTTATAAGGCTCTTCATTGGTATGTCCATAAAAAGATGGTAGCATTTGAATCACACTAGATTTGATCTCATATTGAGCCGCCTCTATGTTAGGCAACTTAATACAAGAAACCGGAGTATATATCTTAGGAATGAAATGCTCATTCAAGGGCCTCATTGGAGGCTCATAGTTTGCCATGGTTCTTTGCCTTCTAAGGTTGGCCAAAGTCTCTTCTAACTCTAAGTCAAGTGTAGTCAACTCAGGGTTTAGGGACCGATGACCATGCATACACACAGAAGAATAAAAAAAGAATAAGCTAAATAAGTAAAATTAAAAGAAAATAACTATAGAAAAAGGGAGAGTTTAGGACGTACCTGAAACGCAATCCACGTGACCTTTCGAACAAAAGTTACACATGTGGGATCTGAGGGATGGGGATTTTTAAACATTAACCTAAACAACCCAATCTAATGCAAATATTACAATTGAGAAGTCCTAAAAACAATTATATCTAAGAAAGAAAAGATAACAACCTAATCTAATTATCAAATCGCTACTCTTGTAGTTACCTACAAAACAAAAGAAAAGGAGATTAGTTAAATAATCAAAGAAAAAAAAATTAAAAATTAAAAACTCTAAAATTACTCTAAAATATATGCCTAATTGACAAAAATCAATTCTAGCAACTGTGCTTTGGTTCCCTGGCAACGGCGCCAAAATTTGATCGTGTTGTTAACCAATCAAAAATAAAATCCTATACTAATCTAGCAAGCAGAAAGTACGGAGTCGAACTATGGGGAACTAAAAGGCTAAGTTACTAAGATTGAATTCAACAAAACTAATTTAAACTAAATCTACTAATTAATGCAGAAACGTTAACTGTGAATATGTGAAGATCTTTGGGATTTCGAATCCCCAATTCTTTTCCCTAACCGATATAACTCTACACTTCAAAGCAAATTAAGGATGGTCTTCCTAGGTATGCCCTATCTTCGCAAGACTATCGTCCTTCGCGGAAGCTTGGCACGCTTAGTTCGCTGAGCTATAGAACATCTTTGGCCAAACTCAAACACAATCAACTAGAAGATATAGAACAATCAAATTAATGAAATAAGCATGGTTCATCTACATCCCAAAGAAAAGGAATTAGCTACTCATTATCATAAAGTTCAAAGAAAAATAAAGATGAAACATTAGGGGAGAGAGAGAGAGAGAGAGAGAGAGAGAGAGAGAGAGAGAGAGAGAGAGAGAGAGAGAGAGATATGTGGTCTTCTTCTTCAGCAATGAGAGATGAGAGCCGCATTCGCCGTCTTCTTTTCTGTGGTTGGCTTCTCTTTTATGTCTCCCGCACACAATGAATCCCCTCTCTTTACCCGTCGATTTGACCTTTATTCTTTTGGAATTTGGAAAAACTCAAAACTGGAAAGTTGTAGATATTTTCAATATCGTTCCATAAAATCTTGAATCATCGAAATACAAGCTCATACGAGAGAGATATGCCCAAAATACTGAAAGTAGGTCTATTTACCCGATTTTCAGATTTATTACCAATTTTGTTCCTTAGACCTCCGCCTATTTCCAATTTGGCTAAGATCTCACTTTTCATGATTTCTTGAGCAGCAAGATTGAATGCCATGATTTAAAATCCACCAATATCTAATATATTTGTCAACTTTACTCCATATTATCTCTAATATCCAAAATCTCCTTATTCCTGAAAAATACACAAAAATACTCAATTAGCTCTCTTTAATTAAATAAATAATGGTAAATGCATGCTTATCACTCACCTCTTTTTTAATCACAAGTGCGTAGTTTGGATTAGGAGCGAAATAGAGAGCTAAGACCCTATTTCTTCACACCAACAAAATGGACCAAACAATATTGAACAACCAAAAAAGTGAAAGAGAAACAAAAAAGAAGGGGGGGGGGAGAAAGAAAGAAAGAATAAAAGAAAGACAGGTCCACGGCATCCAGGTAATACATAAATATATATCAGCTGGTGGGGTCAATGCTATCAACTTTAACAGTGATATTGATACAATGAATTATTCCTTTGAGCTGAGCAAGAAATACAAACAGGAGTTCACTTGGCTCAAGTAAAGAATAAGAGGAATTAAATGTTGTCGACGATTGAGGGATCTGCACGCACACCCGAACTGTTGTTGTAATCACAGTACTCCTTTAGAGCTGAAACGTACATGAAGTACTTTCTTTAAGGTATTTAGACACCCCGAATTGTGCAATACGGGTTCTAAAAGTGTCTTCACCCCAAGATCAGTCAGCCCAAACCTTTAAGGTTGCACCCCAAAAAGGTTTACTCAAGGTATAATCAGGTTGTGTTCATCACACGGTAATAACCGTGAGAGAGAGAGAGAGAGAGAGAGAGAGAGAGAGAGAGAGAGAGAGAGAGAGAGAGAGAGAGAGAGAGAGAGAGAGAGAGAGAGAGAGAGAGAGAAAGAGGAGGGGGAATTCTGTGTCTCAAGAATGAGCACGGAATTGAGTTTATATAGAGCCCCAAAGGCTGTGGGTGAAAGGGTAAGGCTGTGAGGGTACCTTTCAACTCAACTCTCTTCAGCAAGGTACCTCCAGCTGACCTCCCTACAGGAGAGTGCCACTCAAATGGCATCTCCACGTATTCACCTAAGTCCCAAGTCCCAAGTCATATATATATATATATATATAATCATGGCAGGGTCACTATAGGGTTCAGGCAAATTAATAATACCTGGGCTCTTACTATATATAAACCATATAATCAGATCCTCACAACCCGATGTGGGACTAAATAAAACCATGGATAAAAGACACAATTAAAATAAATAAAATATTTATATAAAGTTTTAAACATATTTACAACATTAAATGCCGTGAAGTTTCAATAATGTTACAGTTATATGCCTTTGATGACCAACCAAAATCAGGCAACAGATAGGACCAATAGTTCATCTGTCTCTAGAAAAGTATAATCACCAATGGTTGAATAGCTTACCCTTACTAGTTATGGAATAATCACCACTGGTTGAATACCTCACATAACACCAATGTTAAATGTGTCAGTGATATATCGTCATATTGCTAGGGGCCAACACGACTCCTCCGAGCAAAATGACTTATACATTAAGTCGACGATATATTGAAATATCGGTCGAATTTTCGACTGAATTTCAATTTGATTTTTTATATTTTCTCTCTCTTCTCCAAACTTCCCCATAGCCTCTTTTTCTCTCTCTTCTCCAAACTTCCCCATAGCCTCTCTCTCTCTCTCTCTCTCTCTCTCTCTCTCTCTCTCTCCTATTTCTTGCACTTTTTACCATATTTTGGTCTGATCTTTGACATCTACAAGTACATCTTGTATCGTTATTGCAGGATATCACGTTATTTCTATCGATCAAGAGGGATTTCGTATAGATATGTGAGTTTTTCGTCTTACATGTAACCATTCTTCTCCAACTAATTTTTCACAAAATACATGTCATAATGTTGTTGGATGGTTATGAAATTAAACTATGTTTAATGCTGTGAATAGACCTACGAGTTCACGGAGTCGAAACTTTTTTCACAAGTAATTTATTTATTTTTTATTTTTGGAAGTAAAAAATTGTACTTTTTACACAAAAAATGCTTACTTTTTAAGTGATATATCTATTGTATGATGATAGAAAAAACATATGTAGAACTCCATGAGTTGATCTACGAACTCACGGAGTCAAAATATTTTTTCACCAAATAAATAATTATTTTATTTTTCAAAAATTATTAAAATATTAATAAAAATATCATTAATTATGAAAAAATGGAGAAAATAGGGGAAAATGGGGGAAAGGTTTTGAAAATTATGGAATAATTATGTAAGTATTTCTCAAGTGTTGCCGTGTGGCTTCATCGCCGGTTTTGATATGGGCAGCTTATTTTTTTGCCCTAAAAGTTGTAAAAATTTCTTTTATATTTAAAACTTAATGAAGAATTGCTAGTTATACACTTAAGTACATTGTACACGATTGTTTATTTCTGTAGAGAAAATTATTTTGGTGTTGTTTCGTGACTTATGCAATCATTTTGAATGCAACTGTCATCATGTATGCTAGTGGGAGTCAGAGTGGAGCTGGTTCTTCACAGGGTGGACGGGGACAACTACAACCATAAGGAGAGCCTAAGAAACCAGCAGCAAGAGGGAGGACTTACCCAGCATGGCAATACTGTGTAGCTATTGATGGAGATAATAATAAAACACAATGTAATTTTTGTGGGAAGAAAATCTACTCAAGCGGCATCAGCCAGTTTAAGGGTCACATCACTAGAAACCCATCTAGATGTAGTGAAGGTGTTTAGGGATTTACAGAAAGCAAAGGGGAAGAAGAAAGACAAAACAACCCTACTGCCAAATGCATTTTGATTGTTTTTCTGTGTTCTAAGAATGATAGAACTTAGAAAACAGTTCTCTAGCCCGTTACAAAAAGCTCCCTAAGTTCTAGAACCGGGTTGGTTTTAGAGATGGGTGGGTTTTGCCAAAACGGAATCATATCTTTTACTTAAAAACCAGCCTTATGATCTCAGCCATCTATTCAGATTAACACACCAATCGCTGTGATGCTGCACTACTGTGCACAACAGACGATTTTTTACCCTCACTCACCACCTCCATTAAACAAAATACTATTACACTCATTTATATTACCTAGTCTCATGGCTTTGGCTTGTCCATTCCCCTTCTCTTGTAAAACCTGACAATACCACATTCAATATTATTAAAATAATACAATTAGACATTATACTTGTAGAACGAATGAAATACGATTCAAAAGAAGGGGTTGTAGGTAAGAAAATCATTTAATCAAAACAAATCAAATATCCAACTGAAAAATTAACTAGACCCAACCTGACTAGATGGACAAATAAATCCAGCAGTAAAAACCTTACATAGTACTCTTACAGACTAAATCATAGCAAAATTTTATCAATATTTCTAGTGTTCCCATTAGTTCCTCTACATATTGTGCTTGGGTCTGTTATCTCTGAAGAGAAAGGGTGGCAAACTCCATACTGCCTAATGGATGAAGGCCCCACATCAATGTAAATATCCATTTAAATTAGCATAGTAGCCGATGCGGCGGATGCGGCGGATGCGGCGGATGATAATATGTTTCTTTGATCTCCTGATCCCTGTTAATCATGTTCATCACGCTTGCTAAAACTTTGTCTATCATATCAGGCCAATCCCTGAAAGATGCATGTAGGAGCCAGTAAATAAGAAATGTTTAAAAGATCAAGAAATCAGAGTATTACAAGTTTTTAATATTTTAGGAGAAAGAAGAAAAGGAAAATTGCTTACTCTTTCGAATTGAATTCGATGCCCGCCCTTTTCTTGATGAACTTAAGGGCGCAACTAAACCTAACCATCTGTTCGTCTGAGAAACTTCCATCGCTCTTAATAGTCAGATCAGAAACTTTGGTGTCAAAGAAGATGGGTATCAGTTTCTTGTTGCATTCCATAAGCATAGCTAACTCATGGAGACAATTTTTAGAAGTGCAATAATATGGGGAGATGATTGCCACCCCAACCTTACATTCCCGTATAGCAGTTTCAATGACCTTCTCAAGCTCTTCTCCAAGCATTATACTCCTCTTGTCCAAAAAGGAATTGAGTCCTAGACTGGTGAGATCCCGGTAAAGCAAAGCAGCGATGTTGCCCTTGGTGTCTGGGCCACGGTGGTTTATGAATACGTGAAAGGGACGAGAGACCTCGTAAGTAGCTCTGAAACTGATGCCGTTCAAAGTTTGCCATCTGTTTTATGAAAAAAAATTGTTCAGCCCTTAGTGAAACTGAAAATCTCAACTAAACTAATACATTTGTGCATATCTGGTGCTAGTGCTGGGGTTGCTACGTACATCTGGCTATATAATGAAGGCGAAATAGTTTACGAACCCGAAATCTGTATTGCCTCTGCAGCTTGCTGAGAAACCCCTGGTATCTCTGTATGCAGTCTGGGACCTCAACTTTATATTTCCTAAATCACTGAAAACGGTTTCAGCAATTACCGGTATAAATTCCCCTGCGGATTTTCCCCTGCAGTAAAATTCAAACAAGAAGGGAAAAAAATAAGTTGATTTGAAAAAGAAAACATTCGGAAGAACTGGACATGATTGGGTGAGACTTAGAATTTGGAAAAAGGGGTACGTTAGTGTTAATTATTGCATTCTTTCTATTGATTCACACAAAAAATCTTTACCGGTAAACAGAGAATTATAAATGCGTCGTAGCTAATACATTGATGAAGAAAAAGGAAATATTTTCTTTTCTTTGGTTTGGTTTTTTCCAATCGGGATCAATGGCGTTTTAAGACGCAAAATGATACCGGGTGGTTAACTAAAGGAAAGCTAAGAGAAGTGTAGTTCGGAATTACCCATTGAATCCCTGTATGTAATTTTCTTTTGTTGAACTGGAGATTTTTTATACATAGAGTGGGATATTATATATGCTGTTCTTCACTACGAAATATGAGTCTTACCAGTTGACCAACGGTGGATTGGCATTAAATCCCGGTATCATCGGTGCATTTTCAATAAATCCCTGTATGTACCATCCTCTCAATTCACCGACCACTCTCAGAGCCTTCTTCCATTCCTCTAAAGTTTCGGTGTCGCAACTCTTCTGGAGGTGTTGAAAGGCAATCTCAAAGCTACCAGTCTGGTTTCGGACATCTGAGGGAGATACACCACAGAAAACGGGCAACACTATTATTTCTCCTCGGTTACCCTTTTGCAAGAACTCTGCAATCTGGGCAAGTTCATTGAGGCACCATGCGCTGAAAGCGTAACCATGGGAGAATATGACGATGAAGATCTTGGACCGGTGGATCGCTGAGATCAGTGACTGCCACATTTGATTTCCGAGGAGCAGTCCATCTTGGTCTAAGTAAGTGAGAATTCCTCTATCCTTCAAGGCTTGGAAGAGGTCGCTAGTGATGTTACGGCGGGTATCCAGACCTGCAAAGCTCAAGAACACGTCGTGCTCCCTACTTGCCGAAGCGGGAGACGGTGATGAAGAAGAAGAAGAAGAAGAAGCGTAGTCTCGATGGTCGTACTTCCCCTTTGCAGTTATCATTTCTTTCCTCTTAAGCTGAGATGAGAGATGATTCATGAGAAGAAGGTAGTCGGCTCGGAAGAACAAAAGAACTGATCAGATGGCTTCAACATCTCCCTCCGTTAATCATTCAACATTTAAGATCACCCAAGTCAAGTCAGCATGAAGCTTCACAGCAGCAGGCAGCAGCTACCAATCATCTTCGGGAACGAAGCTTTCCTTGCAGCTTCCCGTAAGGGAATAAAAATTTATTGGGTAGCCATGAGAGTCTTCCATCGCGTTACTTAAAAATGTGATATTGGATGGTTAATTAAAGGAAAGCTAAGAGAAGTGTTGTTTGGAATTAACAATTAAATCGCTGTATGTACCATCCTCTCATTTCACTGCCTTCTTCCATCCCTCTACGGTATTCGTGTCGAATCTCTCCTCCTGGTAGTGTTGAAAGGCAATCTCAAATCTATCAGTCTGGTTTCGAATATCTGAGGGAGATACACCATAGAAAACGGGCAACACTATTATTATTTCTACTCGGTTACCCTCTTGCAAGTACTCTGCAATCTGGGCAAGTTCAAGGAGGCACCATCTGCTGGAAGCGTAACCTTGGGAGAATATGACGATGAAGATCTTGGACCGGTGGATCGCAGAGACAATTGAGTGCTTTAATTTCATGCCTATCATGAGCTTTTCATCGCCTCTGAAAGTGAGAATTCCTCTATCCTCCAAGGCATGGTAGAGGTTGTCCGTGGTGCTGTACAGGGTTTCACCTCTATGGCTCAAGAACACCTCCTACCCCTACTTGCCGAAGTGGAAGACGGTGATGAAGAAGAAGAAGAAGCGTAATCTCGGTCATCGTACTTCCGCCTTGCAGTATTCATTTGAGCCATTCAAGCTGAAATGAGACTGGAGAAAGTAGTCAGAAGAACTGATAAGATGGCTTCAACATCACTTTCCGTCAATCAATGAAGATTTAAGATTACCAAAGTCAAGTCACCAAAGAAGCTTCATAGCAACTTCTATAAACACGAAACTTATAGCAACTTGTCGGAGGGCAGTAGAAATTTCCAGGGTAGCCGTGAGAATCTTCGGTCTCATTGCTTGAAATATAAAATAAGAAAACCAACGGTGATTTTCATTTCCATGCCGCAAAGTTTGATCCAAGTGATATTCACTAGAGATAAAATGATATTATTTTCTATTTAACTTTCCTAGTGTTCAAAAAGTTTAATAAAAGACATCTCATGAATTCATGATGTCCATACATCTTTCGGGTGTTTTTTCTTTTCTTGTCTGTTGTTTAAGAGAGATTTTTTTTTTTTTTTTTTTATTTCTTTCTTCTTTCTTATTCAGATCTTGAACAAAGGATGCGTGAGGTACCAATAATTTGATGGTGGAATAAGTTTCTAATTAAACATCCTACTGGCTTGAAAAAAAAAAGAAATAAAAAATCTATAAAAATATTTTTATAATAATATAAAAGATGATTTAAACCAAATTTAAGGTACAAATGAAAATTATCTCAAAAAGGAGGGGGAAAAATCATGCTTTCTACCTTTCCAATCGACATAGGACATTAGCTCAGACATCTTAAATTATTGTTAACGCAGAGTTGTTCTAGTGGTGAGACCAGCACCTCTTGAAGAGGCTGTGGGTTCAACTCTTGCTGAGGCATATTAATATTCCCATTCTCCGGCTTAATAAAGCCCATTTGTACCCAAAAAAAAATCATATATTATTAAATCCATTTCTTGTATTCGAACATTAACTAATAGGTTCTTGAGCTTAAACCAAGAAAATGTTTTAGCAGTTTCTGTTTTTCAAATAGAAACTTTTATTTTGTTACGTTTTTTTATTAATTTTTTTTAATTTTGGTAATCGTCGTTTACATGTGTGAACCATGTGAAAGTTTTGACTCTAGGAGTTAATCTTATCTATTTTTTTTTTTTTTTGATAAACAAAGATAAAATGCATTAATCAAACTTGAAAACACTTACAAATATGATCTATTGTTCTATTACAATCATCCACTAAGTTAGATGCTCTTTCAACAGTTTTTTCAAAGCATAGTTGGAGTTGTGGGGATGGGAAGTTAGCATACTTTACTGTTTGTGTTGTTTTAGCAACCTTAAGTAACATAGATATTTCACCAAAAGGCCATGTCCCTGCTATTGGTTTCGGTAGGAGAGATATGGTAACCCACTGTAATTTGTCCAAATCTCCTTTATCTCTACCCCAATAGCTTCTACATGGTTGATACCTATTTGTATCCCAAAAAGTGTTATCTCCAAAATTCCCTTCAAGCGTCCATTTCCAAAAGTGCTGGATTTTAGTATATATATATATATATATATTTTTTTTTTGGTCAAGAACTAAAAAACATATCATTAAGTAAAAGAGTGTAAGCCAGGAGACCTAGACAATAAAGATACATCAACCATAAATAGAGGTGGAACATTCCACCATGAACGAGAAAGGGAAAGACGACAAGCTCCCTTAGCAAGAAAATCTGCAAAACCATTACTAGTCCTAGGAACAAAATTGAAGATAACTACATTAAGACTCATGACAATCCGCTGAATCTCAGAAATAAGACTAATACTAGACCAATCTAAGGAAGCACTAAATCCTTGAAGTCCCAAAACAGCCGGGAGACAATTGGAGTTCACTTGGATGTGAGATATCCCAAGCGAAAGTGCCAAAATTAAACCATCTCTCACAGCTAGAAGTTTCATCAATGAAGCTGAGGGGCCAACCCATTGGTACATTGTGCGGCGACAAAAGATCCATTGGTGTCCCATAGAATGTAGCTCCTCCCTCCCTTTCTTGTATTGCTCTCCCAAGCACCATCCACAAAAACTTGAAAACAGCAAACATCTCCTAAGTGGTTTGCAACGGAAAGTGTTTGCTGATGATCATGAACCTGAGAAGCATTTAAGAAATTTTGGATATCTACAAATAAGAAAGAGAAATGATTCATCGTGTAATGAATGGAAGCATTTATACCACAAAAGATAGCTGCATTCCTAGTGATAATGGGAAATATGAACTATACTAAATCAGTTCAGTTTAACCCGAACCAGGTCGGAAAGATCAATCAGATCGGGTAGACCAATCAGGTCGGACAAATCCGAACAGGACCAAGTAAGGTCGGTAAAGCAATGAACCGTACTCCAAGAAGAATAGCATGCCAATAGAACTCAACTATTCGTATTCAAGTAGTACTCAATCACTAAGATTCGCATTACCACCGACTTACTAAGGTTTGAGTTCCACTCAATCACTAAGAGTCGCATTACCACCGACTTACTAAGGTTTGAGTTCCATCCAAACTCATACGTAGAAAGTCTATAAAAATGTAAGGGAGCACAAGAGAAAGATATGTTGAATAGAACTATCACTATTAGTATTATTATTGTTCATTACTTTCTTGCCTTCCTTAGTCGGATTCCTAACTAGATCGTCAGAGGTGAAAACTCGACCTCCACGGTCGAGCTCATCCTTGCAAGTTCAACCGGCTGAAGGGACGAACAGGATTGTGCATCAACAATTGGTGCCGTCTGTGGGAAACTCTGATCAAAAAGCTATTATGAAGACGAGATCAGGTTTGGTAATCGAAGATGGGTCTGACAAAGAAAAGGAGGTCGGCCAAGGAAACCTAGGGGGCATTCCAAACCTCTCAGGAATGGAGAAAATTCCCGAACTCCAGATTCAGCAAGATCCTCCAACTCTTTTAGATCCTCAAGCAAGTCAATACGCAACAATGCATCAAATTTTGGAGGTTCAAAAAGAAAAATTTGCGATGAGAAAAGAAATCTCATCCCTAAGCGAGTTGATCAGAATGGCCATGCAACACGTAATTGCTCCCCACACAGATTCTCAGAAAAAAAAAAAAAGTCCCGAAGGGAGCAGGAGTGACCAACCACCCGTGATCGACCAGATACAACGATCTCAAAAGGAGCTGCAGAGAGAGGCAGCAAAGTCTCAAACCTCAAAAGAAGCTATTCCAGAGAAGAATCCTCTATTCGACGAAGACGGAGATCGAGGAAGTAGCAGGGATCCAGAGCTTCAAAGGACAAAAAGAACCATAATGGTTCAAAGAAGTGGGATGAAGAGATGAACAAGCGCATCACCGACATTGACGAAATAGTCAAAAAAGCGCTAAAGCTTGGAAAAGACGAGCTATACGCCGTTTTGAAAGAAGATCCTTTCATAAAAAGCGTCTCGGAAGCAGAGATGCCAATAGGTTTCAAATGCCCGACCTTCAAGGCATACGACGGATCGAAGTGTCCTAAGCATCACATCACCCATTATAAATATGTCATGTCTACTTCTAGACACAATGAAGCAGCTATGTGCCGTAGTTTTCCAGCATCCTTGACTGGAGCAGCGATAGATTGGTACCAAGCTCTGCCTCGTGGCACAATAAAGAGTTTCGACCATCTAGGTCGGACTTTCTTATTGTGTTTCCAAAGTTGAGTAGAAACCAAAAAGAGAGAAGATACCTTGTTCGCTGTAAAACAAGGGCGAACGGAGTCCATTAGAGATTTCCTTGCGAGATTCAATAATCTGACCATGCAGATTGAAAATCTGGATGAAAAGATAGCCTTCCACGCCTTGTACCAAGGACTCAGCCATGAAGGCCTACTTGAAAGACTTTTGCTTGACATGCCTGAAATGTATGATGATCTCGAGGAGCGATGCCACAAACAAGCGGAGATATCGGAAACAATCAAATCTCGAAAGAAGGAGCATCCAACCACTGAGGTAAGAAAATACAAAGAAAAATACCAACCTATCAGAAGATCAACCATAGACCCGACCAGGGATGGTCGACCTGAACGGGAAAGGTCACCGGCTATGAGGAGATCAAAAATCCTGATGCAAATTAAAGATCGAGGAATTCTCCAACGGCCCGAGAAGCTACATTCTCGTCCAGGAAATCGTGATAAAAGCAAATATTGCGAGTTCCACAAAGATCACGGACACTGGACAGATGACTGCCGACAGCTAAAAGAGGAAATTGACAGGATCATCTCTCAAGGACAGCTTACAAAATACCTCCGACCTACCCAACCTGATCAAAAGCAAATAGAAGGGGGTAGGAAGAGGCATAGATCTCCAAGCAGAGAAGGACGCCAAAACAAGTCCCAACCACAGGAAGGAGGAGACAATAAAAAACGACCACCAATATTTACCGTGCTCGGTGGCCCAACTGAGGAGTCAAGTAGACAAGCCAAAAGAAAAGCACTATACGTGGGGAATGCCGAGCTTGAGAAACCAGATGAGAAGGTCACTTCAGAGCCGATCACCTTCTCATCCAAAGATAAACATGGGGTAAACACTCCCCACGACGATGCCCTTGTCATCAAAGTCACTCTGGCCGGAACAGAGGTCCATAGAGTCCTAGTAGATACAGGGTCATCAGCAGATATCTTTTCATTAGAAGCTTTCAAGAAATTATAGCTAGACGAGAAAATGTTGATCCCCTGTGGGATGCACTTATACGGTTTTACAGGAACCTCAACCCGAGCAGAGGGCACCATCAGATTAGATCTTCGTATCGGCGAATACCCCAGAGACAGGGTCATCCAAAACAAATTTTATGGTCATCCGAGATTTGTCAGCTTATAATATGATCTTAGGACGACCAACCCTTTGTACTCTGGAAGCGGTAGTATCATCCTTACACATGAAGATGAAATTCCCAACAAAAAAGTGAATAGGAGAATGTTCCGCCGATCAGAAAGGAAGCCGGCAGAGTTACGCCAATTACATGAGAAAAAGAGTAAAAACAAGCTCTACCATGGCGGTCGAAGTCAGAGATGATCGCGATGAAGAAAACATGCAAAGAGCCGAACCAGTAGAAAAGTTGGAAAATATTATGCTGAATTCAAGGGAAGATCAGGGAACTATGATAGGAGCAGAACAAGAAGAAGAGTTCAAAAATAGTCTAACCAGATTTCTACAGAAAAATACGACGTCTTTGCATGGTCGGCAGAAGACATGCCCGGAATAGACAGAAAAGTAGCCGAGCACAAGCTAAACATTGACCCTCAAGCAATTCCAGTAGTACAAAAGAGAAGAAATTTTTCTTTGGAAAAGCATTAGGCCATCCGAACAAAGGCTCAGAAGCTAAAGCAGTCCGGATTCATTAAACCCATCGACCACCCAACTTGGTTGGCCAACGTGGTAATGGTAAAAAAGGCAACTGGAAAATGGAGAATGTGCACAAACTATACCGACCTCAACAAAGCCTGTCCAAAGGATTGTTATCCTTTACCAAGGATAGACCTGCTTATCGACGCAACGGCCGGTCATGAGATGCTCAGTTTCATGGATGCCTATTCAGGATATAACCAAATCTTGATGAATCCAGACGACCAGAAACACACAGCATTCATGACAGACAGGGATAGTTACTACTACAAAGTAATGCCCTTTGGTCTAAAAAATGCCGGGGCAACCTACCAGCGAGCAGACAACAAAACTTTCGAGCAGCAGATAGGCAGAAATATGGAGGTATACGTCGATGACATGCTGATAAAGAGCACATCTCAATCCGACCACCTCAAAGACCTAGCAGAAGTCTTTGAGGTACTCCGAGCATACAAAATGAATCTCAACCCAGAAAAATGCGCTTTTGGAGTATCTTCAGGAAAATTTCTGGGATTCATGGTATCCCAAAGGGGAATAGAAGCTAATCCGGAGAAGATAAAATCCATACAAGAAATGAAACCACCAAAAAGAGTCAAAGAGATACAAAGTCTCACTGGTCGGGTGGCAGCCTTAAACAGGTTCATAGCCCGATCAGGAGAGAGATGTTCTCCTTTCTTTCAAGCTCTGAAAAGCATTTCCAAAAAAGGAGTACCAGAGTGGAGCGAGGAGTGTCAGCAGGCTTTCAAGCATCTGAAAGCAAAGCTAACTACTCCACCCCTGCTCGTACAACCGACCACAGGAAAGGAACTGATCATCTACCTGGCAACTTCGCCCTTGGCTGTTAGCGCAGTACTAGTGCAAGATGAAGGAAAACAACAAAATCCTGTTTACTACGTGAGCCATGTACTCCTTGATGCTGAAACAAGATATCCAAAGGTGGACAAGCAAGCTTTGGCCTTGGTCATAGCAGCCAGAAAACTGAGGCCATATTTTCAGTCACATCCTATTGCAGTATTAACAAATTTTCCCTTAAAGAAAATACTGCACCGACCAGACTTGGCCGGAAGACTGGTATCATGGGCAGTTGAGCTGAGAGAGCATTAGATAGAGTTTCGACCAAGACCAGCTATTAAAGCACAGGTCCTAGCTGATTTCATCCTTGAAACTCCTGAACCAAAGCATGAGCAAGAAGAAGAGGCCACCTCCGAAAATATCAAAAGATGGATACTTTCAGTGGATGGTTCTAGCAACGCACAAGGGAGTGGAGTAGGTTTGCTCCTAATAAGTCCAGGAGGATTCCAAATACGTTATGCACTACGCTTCCAATTCAGGGCATCGAACAATGAAGCAAAATATGAAGTACTGATAGCAGGTCTTCATATAGCAAAAGCCCTTGATATTCAGAACATCGAAGTCAGAAGCAACTCACAACTAATTGTGAATCAAGTGAACGGGTTATATGAAGCAAAAGAAAAGAGGATGACTAAATATCTGACCATGGTCAACCAATATAGACAATTCTTCAATGACATTAAAATCCAACAAGTCCCTAGAGCAGAAAATGAGCAGGCAGATGCTTTATCTAGGTTGGCTACGGATGAATTGGAGGCAAACCCATTCGTATATATGGAAGAATTAAAGTTTCCAAGCATCAGTCTGACCGACCAGATGCACATACAAACCGAGCATGGTTGGATGACTCCAATAATCAATTATCTGGAAAGTGATTTACTACCAGAAGATCCAAAAGAAGCTAGAACTGTAAAGCAAAGAGCAGTCAGATACACCGTCAGAAATGAGAAGTTATACAAAAAGTCTCTAACCCGACCATTGTTACGATGTGTAGGGGCTCCAAAGGCAACTGTAATCCTAAAAGAAATTCATGAAGGAAACTGTGGAGGTCAGATAGGAGCCAGAGCCTTAGTAGACAAGGTAATAAGGCAAGGATACTACTAGCCCACGCTACAAGAAGATTCGAAAGCTCATGTCCACAAATGTGACAAGTGCCAGCGCACGCCAACATACCTCATGCCCTTGCAATGCCTCTAACATCAACCATCTTTGCGATTCCTTTCGCCAAGTGGGGGATAGACTTGGTGTGAAACCCAGCCCTAACCTTGACCCGAAAACCCTGTTGTTTGTAGGTCCAGCAACCTGAAGTAAGGCAAGAAGTCAACTTTGGGCCATTTCAGTTGAAGACTTGATGGCTGGAGTGGAATCCTTGAGTATGGATGTTAGTGTCCCTGCTATGGAAACTGCACACTGATGGAGATTGGATTAGTTGATGGACTTGGAGTGCTCTCTGTATTGGTTCAAAGGCATTTCTACCTACTAGGTATGTCACTTTAGGTGTGTGCAAAATCCCTTGATGTTTGGACTTGATCTGAGCCTTCAATTCCCTGTTTTGAAGTTGCTGTTCTGATTGGTCGACTCATTGGTCGACTGGACTAGTCGACCAATCAATTGACCAATTGATTCTGTTTTTGAAATTTGAATCGTGGCTACTCTATTTAAATCTAATCTCGGGAATACTCCGCCTCATCTGCCTCCTAAGCCTCTGGAACGAGTTAGAACCCTAATCTAATCGTTTCCCTTGCATCCTTGGTTGATATCTCGCAAGAACTCAAGCAATCCTCATCCTCCTGCATCAAAGGTATGTGTATGATCTCTTTCCTCTCTATTTCTGATTTTTCTTTTCTTGAATCTGTTCTTGATTGAGATCAGGAAGATGATGCTGCATTCTTGCAACCATCTATTCCATGATCTCATCATGTTCCTTGAGATCCATGATCATCATCATCATCTCAACCCTTGCCAATTGAGTCCTGGAAACCCTAACCCTTGAAACCCTAACCTTGTGTGGTCATCAGGGGAACCTTTTGGTAAAACCCCCATGTGAGGGAAACCTCATGGGTAATGTGGAGGTTGATCTAAATTCAATATTCTTTAATTCTTCTTGTTGTAATTGGCCTATCATCAATTCCCTCATTCCTGTGATCTCAACCTTTTTCATGGAAACCAAAAAGGGTGAAACCCTAATTTCTTGGGTAAGATCAAGAACCCCTACTTTGATCATGTTAGAAGACTCTCACTTTATTTTCTTTACTAGAATTGTAACCTATTAATTTTATTTCCTTACCCTTGATCATGTTATATTTTTCCGTCATAATCTATGTTTAACCTAATTAGGTTAACTTTCTGATTCCTGAGTTGTGACCTGGAAACTTGATTTGATTAATGGTTTGTTGTCCTCTATAGACTTAGATGTTTTCATTAAAGTTTCCCCTTTATTTTGTACCCTTTTGAACCACCAAATTCGGATTCATATTCTAAAATTTCTGTTTTTTTTAGGCTACTGTCTCTATTGGTCGACTCATTGGTCGACTTGGGCAGTAGACCAATCAGTCGACCAATGGGTACAACAACCCCATTCTTGGTCTGTTTTGATTGAATTATAATCTTTCCTTCCATGTATCTTTCCTAACTCATAGTATACACTTGTTTAAGACTCTTTTCTCAGGTTTAGTCAAGGTCTTACTTGATTCTCTAAGTTCCTTTGCGAATTAGAAGGTAAGGACAGTTATTCCTTAACTGCATAGATTACTTGTTCTCTGGTTTCTACTTTGTGAAACTATGAGATTACCCTCTTGTTGTTGTACTTTGATTCTGATCTCCTACTGTGAGAACAGTAGCACTTGTTTATATCATCTTTTTCATTATTCATGTTATATGAATTACTTATTACTGCTTAATCTAATTTTGCTTTTACACTCTCTTTTATATGATGAACTACTGGTTGTGTATGTCATGACTGATCTAAGAATGTGTTTGATTAAGTTTGGTTTGGGATTGGGAGGTGTCCTTTAGACACTTCTGTCCTTGGACATTATCGGAAATAGTATGGGATGTTTCCGAGCTTGCCCATCGACACTTTCCCGAATCATTGGTTGTCATACCTAGGGATGTCTAGTAGTGTTTGGCTAGGTTATACCCCTGTTATATCAGACCCGATTCGGAAGGGTATTGAGACCGAACGACCCGTGGCAGCAATGGGGATTCACGGGCGCTCAAGACCGGTAACCAACTTGTGAGAGGACGGGAATCACATTGTGGGGGCCATGTATTGGAGGGTTGCATATGGCTAGACTTGGGCTCATGGGCGCTCGAGACCGGTGAGTTATATCCATGAGGGGACATGAGAGCTTCCCATTTACCATATGTGGATAACCAATAGGGTTGATGAGTCCGTATTTGAGAGAGTCGGATACGCTGACTCTAGTGGAAAGGATACCGGAAAGGATCCGAGAGGGGAGGAATGGAAGTATCTAGACCTGACTTGATGTAACTGACTAGATGACTTGCATTGGGCTAGGCTTTTCCCTGACATGCGAGTGTGTTGACCAAATGGTTGTGAGAGAGTGTGTTGACTTAACCCCCTACCATGATTTGTTCGAGAGGGATGCAGAACCCATTACCAACCGGCTGCCCAAGATATCTTAAATGGTTGAGGGAACCCAAGATATCTTAAATGGTTGAAGGTGCGAGCGAACCTACCCAAAGAAGTACGGTGCTATGACTTAAAGCATGTCTGCCATAGAGACCAGCATACATAGAGTTAGATGCATTCATACATTATCTGTTTCATATTGCATTGCATCTTGTTATGTTTTGCCACATGTTGTTTATGTTGTTATGGATTAACTTGCCTTACTGAGTTTCTTCAAAACTCATTCCTTTTGTACATTGTTAGACTATTCTGCAGGTAATGAATCCTATGGCGAACAGTTCGATGAAGCGAAAGCCAATGAAGCGTATTACACGCAAGGTGTTGGCAACCATCAAGATTACTTTGATGATCCCTCAGTTGATCAAGATGCGTACTACGATTAAAGACAACGTATACGTGGAACATCTCAAATGGATTGATGAAGTCCACTATTTTGAAGACGTTATTTATAGAATAGAAAACCCTGATGTTAGAATTTTATCTTAGTTCCATTGTTTTAGATATTATTTCTTTTAGACTTACATTCTGCGTTCCGCTGTATTTTGTGGAGTGAGTTTCCGCCTCACTCTACTTCTTTTGATGTGATTACATCTGGTATCATTTTGCACTCTGATTATATTGATTATTCATTTCTTGGCTTTAATCTTTTGTTATACTATTTAAACCCTGATTATTTCCTGTTTATGATTATGTAACTATATATGTGGGAGGATGATTTCCTCATTACTTGATCTTCGGGGCCGTGGATCACACTCTCGGGTATGCCAGTTAGGGTACCGGCTGGGAGGACGTGACACTTGGTAGGAAAACTACCAAAGGCCTCAGGAAGCAGAGAATACCTAGTGGTGGCAATCGATTACTTTACTAAATGGGTGGAGGCTGAAGCACTGGCATCCATTAATACTGACCAGATGAAAAAAATTCGTCACACATAATATCATGTATCAGTATGGTATCCCAAAAATCATTGTCACCGACCACGGTAAACAGTTCGAAAATGCTGAATTCGAACGATTCTGTAAAGAGCAAGGCATAGAACATCGTTGGTCCTCTGTAGCATATCCACAAAGTAATGGTCAAGTAGAAGTTACTAATAGATCAATGCTTGAAGGATTGAAGAAAAGATTGGACCAGTCTAAAGGCAGATGGGTAGATGAGTTACCTAAAGTACTGTGGTCTTACTGAACTACTGCGCGAACGACCACCGACGAATCTCCATTTTGACTAGCTTATGGAGTTGAAGCTCGGATTCCCGTAGAGGTTAAGGTCGGATCTATCAGAGAAGAAGAATTCAATGAAGAAGCAAACATCGAAGGAATGAGGGCAAACATAGACTTCATTGAGGAAGTCAGAGATAAAGCACAATATCACTTGGAAGAATACCAAAGACGCATTGCAACACATTACAATACAAGGGTTAAACTGCGACAATATCTCCCTAGAGATCTAGTCCTTCGTAAATCATCTGCTTTCGATCCTACAAATCAAGGAAAGCTTGCTCCAAACTGGGAAGGACCATACATTGTAGTGCAACAAGTTGCCCCGGGAGCATACAAGCTGCGAGATCCAGAGACCGGGCAACTAATACCCCGGACTTGGAATTCAAACAACTTGAGGAAATACTATCAATAGTATAAAATCCTCAACAAATCTTGGAATTTTCTTTTCAGTTTTTTTCTTTCAGTTTAGATATTCACACAGTAGTCCGTGATTCAGACATTATGAATTTTTCTTCCATTGAATAAAGTTTTTGAAGTTTCAACATATCATCACAGCTCAAGCTACAACACCTAGCTAAGATGATCAAGGGAGTACCAACAGAAGTTAAAATTCATAAACCGACCTACTAAGGTTGGAAACAAAAGCCCTAAGTCGATTAGGCACAAAAGCCCTAAGTCACTTAGGCACAAAAAGACCTAAGTCACTTAGGCCACCGACCTACTAAGATCGGGAAGAAAAGCCCTAAGCAACTTAGGCACGAAAAGCCCTAAGTCACTTAGGCACCAAAGCCCTAAGTCACTTAGGTACAAAAGACCTAAGTCACTTAGGCAACCAACCTACTAAGATAGGGAAGAAAAGCCCTAAGCAACTTAGGCACGAAAAGCCCTAAGTCACTTAGGCACAAAAGCCAAAACCCCCTGACCAAAAATTTGGAAAAACCCCCTCCCCATTTTTCCCCACCGCCCCCCTCCATTGGTTTTGATGATAACAAACATGAAACTTGAATTCACCATGTTTTGATGATAACAAACATGAATTAGAATTCACCATGGAAAAACATGAAAATAACATGCATATGAATGAGTGTTTATTTGCTATTAATTATCATTCATATTTTCCAATCATTCATGTGTTTATCATCATCAAAAAGGGGGAGATTGTTGGGAAATGCCATGTCAGCATTTGCCACATCAGCCTCTATTGGTTTTGATGATAATAAGAATGAATTACTAATGGCTATATTGAGTTATGATGTTTTAGTTCAAGATGAGAACAAGTGGACCAACTCCAAGTCAAAGCCATATGCAAGTCAAAGCCAAGATCATGCCAAGATAGACATGAAGATGGACATGAAGTCTAAGTCAAGATGATCATGCCAAGATGGACATGAAGACCGTTGCACAAAATCAAGTCGAAGATCAAGTCGAAGATCAAGACTTAGTTTGAATTAGGGCTTAGGACACTCTCGCATACACATTCATGTAAATGCATCAATTATATGTAATTCATATTACTAGAGTGACCTAGGACATGTTAGTGAGGTGTACAATGCTTAGGGTTGACCAAAAAGTCCAAAAACCCAAGCCATGTCCCAGCCCCAACTTAAGCCAGCAAAATAGAGTTTAGACGGACAGCCGTCTGAGCAGACGGATGTCCGTCTGTACTGATAACTCTGTTTCTCAGAAAACAACAGAAGGCCAGACGGATGTCCGTCTGAGCCAGTCCAGGCCAGACGGATGTCTGTCTGGGCAGATGGACGTCCGTCTGGCCCAGATTTGACTATAACGGCTAGTTTAAAGAGAATATCCTCTACAGCTGTTTGCAACGGATACTTTTGAGACGGATGACCGTCTGACCAAACGGACGTCCGTCTGGGCTGAAAAATAGGACAAAAATGTGTCCGTTTTCTATCCGTTGGGGATTGGGTTTTGGCACTCAAAGGTGCTCTATATAAACCCAATTCACCTCATTTGAGAAAAACAACACTCACACTTGATCACCCACTCCCCAAGTGATCCTAAAGCTCTCAAATTGCAAGAAAGCCTTGTGCTTTGCCTTTCACCTTCTCCCCAACCTTGAAGAACATACCAAGGTGTTAAAGTAAGCTTGTGGAAGTCAAGCTTGAGGTGATTGAAGGCTTTGGTGGTGCATGCATTTCATATCTTGAGCATACAACTCTTATTGCATCACACACACACGAGAGGTAAAGTGTCACACCTCTTGTTAAGGTAACATCCTTCTCTTGTAACTGTTTTCAATTCTAGTCTAGGTAGATTAGAATTGGTTTTGGGTACTCTTGCCCGTGAACAAAGATTGGTTGGGTGCTCTTGCCCGTGAACAAAGATTGAAGAGGGTGCTCTTGCCCTAAGATAAACAAAGATTGTAAAGGGTGCTCTTGCCCCGTAACAAAGATTGTAAAGGGTTTGATCTCTACCCATTGTATTGAAAGAGAATCACTAGTGGAATACTCTCTTAAGGTCAAGAGAGGAGTGGATGAAGACTTGCAAAGTCGAACCACTATAAAATACTTGTCTTGTGGTTGATTGTATTGTTTAATTTCATTTGGATTTTCAATTTACTTTGTATTTCCGCACAAACCGAAAAATTGGGACAATCCACTAGTTGCAACCTAATCACCCCCCCCGGGGGGGCCCAAACACACCCCCCCACTAAGAGGGGGAGGGAAGGCCCCAGGCCTCTGGGCCAAAAAAAGGTCTAACTCCGGTGGGCCGCCCCCAAAAAGGAGGGGGGGAGGGCAGGCGCCAAGCGTTCGAGGCAAAAAAGCCGCTGTCTCTTTCGCCCCCCCCGGGGCGGGGAGGAGGGGAAGACAAAAAAACGAAGGGAAAAAAACCCTAGAGCTTATTTGTTCAAAAAAAAAAAATAAAATTAAAAAAAAAACCAAACAATCAAGCTATTATGTTCGAAAAGACAAAAGCATTGATCAAACTAAGAAATCTTAAATAAACTGCTTCATTCCGAACAAGCAGAGATTACAAAAGGAGAAAGACAGAAAATAAAGTAAAGGCCAAAAAGGCCATACATACAAAAAAGACTTTGATAGAACAAAGCTTCTCTTTTGTTTTCTGAGTTGCTTTGCCTTTTGAGGAAGAGGTGTCCGAACTGCCAGCCTCAGGTAAGGGATCCCAGTTATCCAGAAAATCAACTACTTCAACCTCTTGAGGCTTGGGAAACCTTGGTCGATCAGCACATCAGGCAGGTCGGGGAATCTTGAGATCGTCATAGATTCCAGGATCAATCAAGTTCTGAAATCTCTCTAAATCTAAATCCTTGAAAGCTACAATAAAGCCTTGTTAGGTATGACGCCGAGCATAGATATATCCTGGCGTAGCTACCTTGGTCATAAATTTCCTACAGCTAGTTGTCTTGACTCACCTTTTTATAACTTCATTACGAAGCTGGTGGGGGATATCTTCAAATACGCAAGGAGCTTTCTCCTCAACTGCCTTCATCAATTTAGCAACTTGATGATCCGAGCTCTCTAACTTAGCTCGGAGACTGGAAATCTCAGCCTCCCTACCGACCAAGGATCCTTGCGTTTCTTCCAAGGATGTCTGAAGAGAGGTTTTCTCAAGCTCCACAGCTTCATTCCTCCCCTTTAGCGCAGCCACCTCACTGAGAAGCTCGGCCTCCTGAGCAAACAAGGCACTGTTGTTGGACTTCAGGGCGGTTAGCTCCTCTTCCAACCTCTTGTTGCGCTGATTAGCTTCCTGAAGAGCAGAATAGTTTTGCCGAGCAGAGTCAATGCTTTGACCCAGAGATTGGACCAAAGCACAAGCCATCCTGCACACAAAAAGGCGAGGAGTTTACAAATGAAATAAAGAAAAGTAACCTTCAGTACAAGAAGGAAATATCCATACCTCACAGTAATACTGTGCGCTTGTAGACGACCAAAACTTTGAAGATATTCAAAGTCAAACGGAAGGATAGCTCCACCAAGCCACTCATTGGCAACTCTAGACATCGAGGGAGACTCACCCTGGAATACCGAAGAGTTTCCATCCAACGACCAGTTTGGTCGAAGAATATTGGTGGAGCTCGAGGAGCCTGAAGCCCTGACCTTAGCTGGAACCTCTTGACCAGAAACATCCTCTCCTAAAGAGGGGTGAGGATCAGAATGATCCGAGCTCTTCTTAGTGGCCACTTTCTTTGTTGGTCGGGGAGGGAAGTCGGAAGGGTTATCTTTCCGAACACAGGAAGATGACTTATCTTTAGCAGCAGTCTTCTTATCCTTAGATGGAGAAGCCTGATCAGCCAGTACTTTGTCTGGCTTGGTCGGATGCTTTGCCTCCACCTCCAACATAGTAACTGCAGCATCAGCAAGATCATCCTCACCGAGCAACACTGCATCACCTCCCGAGTAAGTTAACTTGGCAAAATATAGATGAATTAAAGAAAAAAGCAAAAGCATACATCTTACTGGTCAAGAAACCCCAATGATGAAGAATATTAGGATATTTCGGACAAAATCCATTCACAGCAAGCAAGTTCCGATCTTCAGTAGGGATCATCCGAATACGATCCCTTGCTTCCTGCTCGGATGATGAAAGGGGAGGAGGAATATTTGAACCTTCCCTAGGACTTTTTGGCCAAGAGGTTGGAAAATCAGAAGGAGAAGGAGCGCGAACAAAGAAGTATGTAGACCTCCAACCCTTAGTATTTGAGGGAAGGGTGCCTGTCCCAACAAAGTTACCCTCCCATCCCAGATGAAGAGCAGTTCATTTTGGAAAGATAGAACCAACGACTTTGCTCCTGTTTCTTATGCATAAAAAATTGAAGGAACAAATTTAAGGTCGGAGTCACACCGACCTCCTTCTATTTACAAAAGCCCCAAAAACAAAGTATGTTACGCCAACTATTTGGCGCTAACATCCCTGGACACATCCCAAATTGATTAAGAGTATCTACAAAAACTGGGTGCACGGGAAGCCTAAAACCACTGACAAAGGCATCCTCATACACAACAAACTCCCCCAAATGAGGTCGGTGAGCTCGATCAGAGGAAGCAGGGACTCTAAGCACAAAATTATTTGGGATGGAATAACGAGCTCGAATGAGTTCCAAATCACTCTCTGTCAGCTCGGAAGGATAAAAGTCGAGACCTGAAGTACTTGGATCGAAATCTATATGTTCGGAGGTCGTAGGACGATTTCTTTCAAAAGCAAGTTCAGAAGGAGAAAGATTTTTCAGCCATCTTAGCCTGTTTTTGTTAAACCGACCACGAATACTTAAAGTCCTAAACTCCTCATCACTAAGCAAGTTCGGACGAACACCAGGAGACAAGGAAGGGTCAACAGAGGTATCACTCTCAGTATCACTATACCCCAAAGAGGAAGCCTCACTGCCCCCAGGTCAAACAGTCTCATTCTCAGAAGACGAATGACCAGAAGAAGTCATAGAGGGTCTAAAGCTCTCTTTTTAACACCCATCACTAAGTGAAAGCTACGGTTATAGTGGCTTAAAGGGAAGAAATGAAAAACATAGTTCAAAGAAAAGAAAAAAGAAAAATACTCTCAGAATATAACACCAAGCAGAGAATAAAGTTGATAAAAATCACCAGAGGAGAAAAACAAACTTACTTGCAACAATAAGCAGGGTCGGAGTTCCTTTGAAGGTCGAAAAGAGATCTGGAAAAGCCTCTGCAACCGTCGTCTTCTCCACAGCAAAAACACGAAGTCCAAAAGGAAAGTAAAGTGAAAGAGGAAACAGTGGGTTTTTAACCATTTAGGAAATCCTAATCTAAAGGCTTAGATTGAAACCTTTGAACTTCAATAAATGATTTCAATCTAACGTCTCCCAAGGAGGACTCATCTGGATGGTCAATCACGATCCTTTCACTTATAAAACTCCCATGATTCCAATCCAGAGGAGGAAAAGGTGAAGCAAAGAAAACGATTAAAATTCCTGCATTCTTGAAATCCAAAAAATCATCATGAAGCGTCAGTCATGACAGGCCACGTGTCCACAAAGCTTCCCATTAAAGAACGTGCGTCGTCGTTTCAGTTCTAAAATGGCGCAGCATCACGTCCAGTGACATCAGCCAAATAAAGACTTGATTTCTCAATTATAAAAGTCTTTGTGATCGGTAATTCGAGCATCTAATCTCCAAAGACCGAACAGGTTACTATTCAGTCTTCGGAGACTTGGGGGCTTATGATAATGGGAAATATGAACTATACTAAACCAGTTCGGTTTAACCCGAACCAGGTCGGAAAGATCAATTAGATCGGGTAGACCAATCAGGTCGGACAAATCCGAACCGGACCAAGTAAGGTCGGTAAAGCAATGAACCGCACTCCAAGAAGAATAGCGTGCCAATAAAATTCAACTATTCGTATTCAAGTAGTACTCAATCACTAAGATTCGCATTACCACCGACTTACTAAGGTTTGAGTTCCACTCAATCACTAAGAATCGCATTACCACCGACTTACTAAGGTTTGAGTTCCATCCAAACTCATACGTAGAAAGTCTATAAAAAGGTAAGGGAGCACAAGAGAAAGGTACGCTGAATAGAACTATCACTATTCGTATTATTATTGTTCATTACTTTATTGCTTTCCTTAGTTGGATTTCTAACGAGATCGTCAGAGGTGAAAACTCGACATCCACGGTCGAGCTCATCCTTGCAAGTTCAACAGGCTGAAGGGACGAACAGAATTGTGCAGCAACACCTAGTATTTCAAATACACCAAATCAAAGCACTCCAGATTTGGTTTACTCGGTCCATATCTCCACAACCCGTAAATTTTGATTGAATAAAAACCATCCAATCATGAAAATGGTCACCTCTAAACTCATCCACATTAATGCGAAGAGGAGAAAGTTCCCAACAACGCTTTGCATGGGGACAAAATAATAGAGCATGACCCACATTTTCAACATTATGACCACTTATCAAACATAATGGAGCCAGAGTAGCTTTTCTAGCAAATAAAGAACTACCAATTGCAATTGCCTCATGAGAGGTTCCCCAAAGAAAATGTTTGATCTTAGGGAGGGTGGGAATATGTCAAATTTGATTCCAAAAAATAGAATGGGTAGATGATGAAGTAGTATTACCATGAGCATTTTCCATAACTAGACATTGGTAATATGTAGATTTAACCGAAAACTTACCATTTCTATTTTTGTACCAAATCCAAGAATCATTAGTAATTATAGACAAGAGAGGGATGATAAGAATGGCTTCTACCTCAATGGGGTTAAAGAGGGATTGGATAAGGGGGATGTCCCATTGTGTTTCTTCCCATTTAATTAACTCCCCCACCCATGTGGAGTCAGTTGTAAGAGAAGAGCTACTTATGCCCATAAATGGAAGAGAGGGCAACCAAGGATCCTTATAAATATGTGTGTTGACCCCATTGCCAATCTGTCTAACTAATCCATGCCTAAGAATATCTTTGCCTGTAAGGATACTACGCCAACCCCATGAACAAGAAGAAGGGGTCTACAGTCAAGGAAATGGGTGTCATTTATGTATTTTGCATGCATAACTTGCGCCCACAAGGAGTTAGGGTTCGTGAGCAAATGCCAGCTTTGCTATGCTAGCTTTGCTTAGCCAACAAAGCCTTATTGAAACATTGAACATCCCGAAAACCCAAACCCCCCTCCCTTTTCACTTTGCATAAAGTTTCCCATTTTACCCAAAAAATACATTTCCCATGATCGTCCTTCCACCAAAATTGCCGGATTTTCTGATTCATTTGTTGGCATAATTCATTTGGAATGAGAAAGCAAGACATTGCATAAACCAGGAGTGAAAAAGCAACCACTTTAATCAAAGTTTCTTTCCCTGCTGGGGAAAGAAGTTTTCCCTTCCAGCCTGATAACTTTGAGGCAAGTCTATCAAGGATAAAAGAGAAAGTTTGTATTTTAGACTTGCCAATAGATGAGGGAAGACCAAGATAAGTACCATGGGATTGGACTTCTTTAATATCCAAAGCTAATACAATGTCACTCCTAGTGTCCTGGGGAGTCCTAGAGCTAAAAAGGACAGCAGATTTATCAGGGTTGATGTGTAGTCCTGAAACTAGCTCAAAATCTTGAAGGAGGACATTTATCCGAGAAGCATTAGATATGGAGGCAGGGGAGAAAAGCATGCAGTCATCGGCAAAAAAAAGATGATTAAGTTCCGGCGCACCACGAGCAATTTTAATGCCTGGGAGTCTTGGAATCCCTCTATTGGAAGTGAGTCTTTGGGATACAATCTCATGACATAAGATGAAGAGGAAAGGACTAAGGGGACAACCTTGACGAATACCTCATTGGGGGCCAATTTTCTTGGAAAGGACACCATTTATCTTGATCTGGTATTCCACTGTGGTAACACATTGCATCACCCACTGAACCCACTGATCAGTGAAACCAAGGTGTCTCAATGTATGTTCAATAAAAGACCACTCTAATTTTTCAGAGGCCTTGCACAGGTCAAGTTTCAGAGCCATTAATCCAGGAGTAGATTTTGACTTTTTGAGAAAATACAAATATTCATGGGCAAGGTATAATATTTGAGATGGCTCGACCTGGAATGAAGGCACTCTGAGTCTGGCTAATGATGGACCTAAGAATAGGTTTGAGACGATTAACGAGACATTTGGCTATGACTTTATAAGGAGTGGTGCAAAGACTGATAAGACGAAAATGAGAGACCTCCTGGGGATGCCCCCTTTTGGGGATGAGAGAGATAATTGTCTTGTTTAGGCTTCGAAGCATATAACCCCCGTTGAAAAAGTGTTGGACCCCATGAACAAAATCTAACCCAAGCCTATCCCAATGTTTCTAAAAGAAACGGGCTGGGAGACCATCAAAACCCGGGGCTTTGGTGCCTAGCATTTGAAAAAGGGTATTTTTGATTTCATCACCTGAGAAAGGGGAACAGAGGGTAGGGTTATCTGAAGCTGTAATGCATGGAGATGTACTAGAGAGAAATTCCTGGGGGGAAATTGGAGAAGATGTGGAGAAAAGGGTTAAGAAGTTAGAGCAAATTCAGTGTGAATTTGAGATTCCTCAATTAGCCAATGACCACAATTGTCCATTTATTTACATCCCCATGCTCCATCCTGCCGTCCCTACCCATTTGTTAAAAAACCCTGCACATATCAAAACATTCTTGTTAGTGTGGGGAATATTATTGCAACCATTTTTTTCAGCAGTCATGGGTACATATTGGTTTGTTTGTGTTGGAGAAATCAAAATTTCCATCTTTCGTAAATTTAAAGCTATCTTATATTGGATAAGATGACTTCACAAAAAAAAAGAAAAAGACTTATAGTATCCCCATCTTCATGCTTTAATGATCCTTGATTCTTATATATTTGATTTGCCGAGGAAAAAGATAACTCATTAATTACTTAAATTCGGTATGATCTACTTTAATTTTTACCATTAAATAGGCGTAGTGTAAGTTTGATTATTCCAAGCTTGCATATAAAACAACTAATAAAATAATAAATCATTGGATTTTAAAAAGGGCAAAATGTACCTGCGTTGGTCCTATCCATCATGTTCGGTAATAAGTTGGTCAAGGGTCTCTTGCTCTACAACACCAACAGCACTCTTTAGATTGGATCTATGCGAGATTAATTCATAAAATTCACAAATTCAGTAGCTTACCCCAATGTTTTGTCGACAGTTCCTTTTGTTCCAGGTTTGATTGCTTGGGTTTAATGTAGAGTTTCAGTTTTTTGAGTTCAAAAAAACAAGAAAGTATTCCACGATAATATACGATACTTGCCGATACGTATTCATATTTGACCCAACCGGTACGATACATCTCGATAAGTCTCTCCATTGAATTACACTAAAATGCATTAGCCAGAGCAATACAATACTCGATATAGGACAATACGTCTCTTAAAATCACTTGACCGATACGATACTTGATACCGATACTTTAAACCTTGCTTGCAACAAAGAAAAAGGGAAAAAGAACCGCAAAGAGTCTTCTTTTAAAGTAAATTTCAGTCCAAGTTATACTTCTCCATCATTTTGTTGTAAGGTTCTCTTTTCCTTTATTACTCAAGAGGACGGTTTTTGGTTTTCACTCTTTTCAAATTGGGATATTTTTATCTGGAATCTTTAATTACGATTGGATGGTGACTGCTTACTTGAAATTTTATTTTTTTTCAAAATAAATTCTTCAATAATTTTAGGAAAAATTTTAAGAGCCGCAAAATGTATGGCTAAAAGTATCAGAATTTTGCAGGGGTGTAAATGGATAACCGAAATCCGCTCCCGAATTCACATCCGCATCCGTTTAGAGGTATCCGAATCCGTCCGATTACTAATAGGATGCGGATATGGTATACCCCTTTCTATCCGGTTATTATCCGTCTGATAAAATTATCCGATTAAGTTACTTATTTGGATTTGTTTTTCTTATTTTATATATTTTTTACTTGAAATATGTGAGTATTTTTCTAGATTTTTTGTTAAAATAACTATTAAAGTTGTTAAATTCTTAAATTTGAAACCTAACCCGCACAAATAAAGTGGTAAAGATGTTACTAGGTAGACGAAAACCTATGTTCAATCTATATTCATTGCCATTTAAAATAATTTATCCAAGAAAATAACTATCCGACTATCATCCGAATCCGGCTGAATCCGTCCGAAATCCTATAGGATATTATCCGAATCCGTCTGAATATAATAGGATGCGGATATGGTATTACCACTATCCGATCCGAATCCGATCCGTTTACACCCCTAGAATTTTGCCATATTGGCGTAGACACTCCAAAATGATGTTAAGTTGGCATAAACACCCTAAAATGTTATTTGAAATTGCATAGTAGTACATTCCTTTAGTATTTTCGGTTAAGTCATGGTTAAATAATTTTGTAATTCCTATGCTACCCCTATGTTGTTGTCAATTTACCATTGGAGCATAATAAAAATAAGAAACATCAAAATAAAAAGGGAGCTTGTTGTGAAGGAGGAAATTAAGAAGAAAACAACGTTTAGGGAGGGTACAATGACCATTTCACAATAAGCTCCCCCTCCCTTCTTCTTCTTCTTCTTCTTCTTTTTTCTTTTTCTTTTTCTTTTTTTTTTTTTTTTTTTTTTTAATGTTTTCTATTTTTATTAGGTTACAATTGTAAATTCACAACAACATACGATAGTTTAGGAATTACAAAATTATTTAATCATGACTTAATGAAAAATACTAAAGGAATGTAATATTGTACAATTTCAAGTAACATTTTGGGAAGTCTATGCCAATTGAGGTATCTATACTTTTTGCCATATACTTTGGGATGTCTTTGAAATTTTTTCATAATTTTATAATTATTTTTTGTGTGTTATATTTAGTGAAGAGAGCCTAGCTATAAGTACGACACTACCCAAAAAACAAAAAAAAAAAAAAAAAAATGGCGACGGCTTATAAGTGTAGGAAAAAAAATTAAAATCATCACAAAAAATAAAGCGATACGTTTACCTATCGTTGCCACGTTCGTTGTCTATACTGAAATTGCGAAAAATAGGGGACAATTTTTGGGCACTGACTTGGAAAATATTTTTGGTGACGGTTTCAATTGTTGCTAATAATTTTATTTTAGCGATGGTTATGATCGTTGCGCAAAAAATGAATTTTTGGCAACAATAATATTCGTTGCCAAAAAATTTTGGGCAACAATATCTTACGTGGGTAATTTAACACTTTCTTAGCAACAAATATTTTAGAAGTGTCGCCAAAAATACTTTTGTATTAAAAAAATCTTCATCGATACCAAGCAAGAAGAAACATATTCCAAACATGAATTGTCCAAGGGCAATAGAAAAACAAATGCATTTCATTTTCAATCTCATAATCACACATATATAGAATAAGCTAAGGAACAATTTTGGTCACATCCTCCCAGCCGGTACATTAACTGCAATACCTCGAGCTGTGATCCACAGTCCCGAATATCCATTCTCAGCAATCATCCTCGCCCATTATACAACAATATAATCAAGAGCAAAGAATAATTATATTAAGAAATAATCAAAGAAATATCTCAGAATAAATCTCAAAGAATAATATTAGAGTGTGAAACAAAATGTACCAATCAAATAAATAACTATAGAGTATAGCGAAAAATAACTGTATAGATCAACACGGAAGGTAGATCAAAACTCTGGAGTATTACAACCAAATAAAAGGGAAGACTAAGTCTATTCTAATTCTTCCACAGGTTCTTCGTCTTCTTCCCCTTGGGTTTATGCACTTGCATCTTCGGATTAGCATTTAACTCACATTCCCAACGACGAATAAGACAGTGTCTACTACTATCAATAGGAGCTATCATAGTGGTCCAAATTGGTCTACGGGTCGTACCACTAATCATCAGTTTCTCCCACTGAGTCTGCAACTGTGTCACATATGGAAGGGTCCTCTGCACTGATGCTCGGGATCTCTTCTGAACCTACAAAATCATCTATAACATATCCCCGAAGGGTGAGCTCAACAAAACTCAACGAGTAATTTAGTCACAATAAACAACTACAAACAGTTTAGAACAAGCATGATGCAAATGATAAGAGACAATTATGCAAATATGCTTCTAACTCTATATATGCTGGTCTCTAGTGGCAAACATGTATCAAGATAGAACACTATACTCCTTTGGGTAGTCTCAGTCACTCTTCCCTCAACCATCTCAGTATCTTGGGTTCTCCGATATAATTGGTTCAGGGCATCCATATCAAACATTACATGGCTGGGGTTTAGGTCACCAACCTCTCACTCCACCATTGGTATTAGTATTGGTGCGTGTGTGAAACCCATCCCTAACCTTGACCCGGAAACCCTATTGTTTGTAGGTCCGAAGACCCGAAGTGAAGGAAGAAGACAACTATGGGCCCTCTCAGTAGAAGACATGGTGTTTGACCCAAAATCCATGGACATTGATGATGGTGCTCCATACTTGGAAGCTTTGGCAGTGTTTGATAAGAAACTGCACCTTGAAGAAGGAGAGATTAGTTGATAGACCTAATGCACCCTCGAACATGAATTGAAGGTAGTTCTCTGACCTAGACTATTCAATTGAGAAGTAGGAAGAAGCCCACTTGAATTTGAGTTGATCTAGGCTATCAATTCCCTGACTTGGCTTGCTGTCCTAGCCTGGCTGACCAGCCAGTCAACCAGTTGATTGTAAGATCTAAGAATATTTGATTTTTAAGTCTTTTAAGGTTCTATTTAAGTAGACTTCGTGGTTATTAGCCTCCTTTGTTGCTAGAACTCTCTGAGAACGTGTGAAGCCTCTCTCAAAGCCTCTCCTTGGTGGTTGTGAAAGCTCTTGCAAGATCTATTATTCTTTAATCTCTAGTTCATCTTCAAGGTTAGTAATCTGTTATTTTCTCTTTGATTTACTCTTGTTTGATCTAGTTCTTACTACTGTGATTATGAAGTAGGTATTGCAACCTTGCAAACACCTCTTCTAAAATCTCCTTTGAGTTAGAATGAATCTCCATTCATTCTATGAATGCTATGATTGTTATATTTGATTCTTAGCCATGATTATGTGATTTCTTCATGAATAAATGATCATTCTTCTAATCTAATTTCTCTAGCATATTAGATCTAAGTTTATGATAGTATTCATCTTTGATCCATTACTAATGATCCTTGTGATATGATCCTCCATTCTCCTTTGCATCCATGGTTGTTTTCATTGAAAACCATGCTTTGATCAAAATTAGAAAGTCATGTTTTCAAAATAGAAAGTCATGGTTTTGATCCTTGTTTGATGTTTAATCTTTGCTAGAAAGTCTTAGTTTACTGTTCCTTAGATTCCTTTTGAATTTCAGAGTGTTTTGAGTCCTGGAAGTATGGTTTCGGATAAAAAATTCAGTTTTGGCTTGATTCTTTGTTCACCCGGTCGACTGGATCAGTCAACCAACTAGTCAACCAGCTGTGGACAACATTGATGCTTTCGTCCAATTTGATTCGTTTGACCTCCGATCTTCTAGGTTTTTCTCCTAATGTTGTATCTATGCTTGTCTAGGGTTGATTTGCTAACTTTGGACTTGATTTCTTTGATCTCCGGAATATCTTCGAATATATTTAAGGTAATGACAGTTGTTTCCATAATTACATAGATTGCGTGAATCTTAGTTTCTATTTTGGGAATTTCTTAGATTCACT
The DNA here is from genome assembly GCF_041222555.1 of Hakea prostrata. Taxonomy (NCBI): domain Eukaryota; kingdom Viridiplantae; phylum Streptophyta; class Magnoliopsida; order Proteales; family Proteaceae; genus Hakea; species Hakea prostrata. The sequence continues at coordinate 89,549 of NW_028291128.1, forward strand.
ACCATTATTGTATTTTCTTAGTATTGCATTACTACTATAAGTACTTCAAGTATAGTAGTACCATATTCATGTATTCTTTTGTTATTACGAATACTTATTCTTGTCATTTACATATGTGATTGATCATGTTTATATGTATCTTTCTATACGATGGGATATCGATTGTGTGTGTTATGGTTGAATTGGGAATGTGATTGAATAGGTATGATTTGGGATTGGGGAATGTCCTTTTGATATTTCTGTCCTTGGACATCAATCAGAATAATATGGGATATTTCCGATGGTGCCCTTTGATGCTTTCCCGGATTATTGTATGTCATACCTAGGGCTTGTCTAGCTGTGTTTGGCTAGGATGTCCCTGTTATATTAGACCCGATTCGGAAGGGTATTGAGACCGAGTAACCCGTGGTTGCAATGGGGATTCATGGGAGTTCGAGATCGGTGAAATATATCTGTGAGAAGGCATGAATCACATTGTGGGGACCATTCATTGGTAGGGTTGCAAATAGTAGACTTTGGCTCATGGGCGCTCGAGACCGGTGAATTATATCTATGAGGGGACATGAGAGCTTCCCGTATATTATTTGTAGATGACCAACAGGGTTGATGAGTCCGTAGTCCGGGACTATGCTGACTCTAGTGAGAAGGATACTGGAAAGGATTGCCCGAGGCGAGGAATGGATGTATCTAATTCTGACTTGATATAACCAAGTAGATGACTTGCATTTGGCTAGGCTTTACATTGACCAAACAGTGGCATGAGAGAGTGGTGACCTAAACCCCAGCCATAGAATGTCCAAGAGGGATGCAGGACCCATTACCAACCGATGATGAGTGATTTGAGACCTTCCCAAAGAAGTACGATGCTATGACTTAAAGCATGTCTACCTATAGAGACCAGCATACATAGAGTTAGATTCATACATGCATTGTCATTTCATATCATATTGCATCTACTATGTTTTGTAATCATTTTATTTATGTTGTTGTGGAATAACTTGCCTTGCTGAGTTCTCTTGAACTCATTCTTTTCGTGCAAATATCTTTTGTTAGATTATTCTACAGGTGTTGATAACTATGACGGCCAGTATGAAGAAGTGCAAGCCGATGATGCATACTACTCTCAAGGAGCTAGTGGTTACGAAGATTACATTGAAGATCTCTCAAGTGATAATGTTGTGTACCAAGATTAGCCCTACTTCGGAGTGGAAGCGGCCGTGTCTTGTTACTTTTGTTTATGTTTATGAGGATACACTCTATAAGTTAGAAGAGACATTAGCTTAGTTTGATTACTTCTTTTCTTTCTTTTCTTTTGAGAATCAGTTGTAATCTCTTTCTTTTAGTTTCGAGCTACATTTTCGCTGTAGTTATGTAGTGATTTTCCGCACACTCTACATTTTGATTATTTATATATTGGTATCATTCTTTTCGCACTCTGATTATATTGCCACTCACTCTCTTCTTGTCTTGATCTCATTGTTATATAATGTTACTTTGATTATATCTTGTTCATGAGTATGTTATTGTATTTGTAGGAGGATGATTTTCTCGATACTTGTTCTTCGGGGCTGTGGATCACACACTCGAGTATGCCAGGTAGGGTACCGGCTGGGTGGATGTGACAGCGTGTCAAGGTTATACCTAGCCCAATGCATAGTCCTTTATTAAGTCATATCAACACGGAGTCGGATACCTCCTTTTCGTGTACTAGACAATCCATACCAGTATGATAGCCTCCCTTCCATGCCTAGACAGTCTATTTCGGTACCTCCCTCCCTAAGGTAATCATATCCTATGGCTCCAACCAACTTAGACTACGGACTCTTAACCCTATTGGTCATCCACATATAATAAACAGGAAGCTCTCATTTACTCTCACGGGTTGGCTACCAGTCTTGAGCGCCCATGAGCCCAGGCTTATTATGTGTGACCCTACCAATGAATGGCCCCCACAATGTGATTGCATCTTCTCACGGGTTAGTTACCAGTCTTGAGCGCCCACAATCCCCATTGCTACCACAGTTCACTCGGCCTCAATACCCTTTCCAATGGAGTTAGATAGGACAAGGTTTCCTAGCCAAACTCATCTAGACAAGTCCTAGGTATAACATCCAATAATTGCAGAAAGTGCTAAGGGGCACCATAGGAATGCATTCCATACCACCTCCACTAGTGTCCAATGACAAACACCCAAATGGCATTCCCCATTCCACAACTACAACTTAGGCAGTCACATCACATCATGATTCCATAAATATCATAACAAAGTCCAACTCACATTTGAATCAATCACATTCATACAATTATGCAATTTACATAATGATACATATTCTGAAATTACAAAAGTATAACATTATAGAAAAAATATCATTATAGTAGCTAACACCTACATATGAGTTCTAACATATCAAAGAATGTAACGGTGTTAATTGTGAGTGAACGTACTCATCTTATATCCGATTCGCTAACTCCGCAGAAAAGAGATTAAAGGGGTAGGTCCAAAGTCACCAAAATAACCCCAGTAAAACAAGTATAGAACATAAGGAGCAAACACTAATGATGGGTGACGAAAAGAGGCCAAAACAGAGGAAGTTGATGTCAAAGTGCCCTCTGGTCGCTTGGGGGCTTGGGCGACCAAGCCTGCTGTGTACAGACAGTAAACTCTTGTTTTGATTGGAAACTCATCGTTTGAGTTCGAAACACTCCAAAATAATAGGAAAATTCTGAAATAGTGACCGGATTCATTAGTCCAACCATATGTACCTGGTTTGGTCTTATTTTCTCCTCATTAGATCAAAACTTGGGTTTTGAACTTATATTGTGGCATTGTCTTTAAAATAGGAAAGTGTTTCTTTAATACCCCAAATTACCTTCTCTATAATGTTTCTTAATGAAATATTGTAAAATTGAATATCTCATTTGTCGTTGAGGTTGACGACGCTTAAAGTCTTGTTGATGATGCTGTACATTCTTCAAAGAACTTTCGCCCAACTTTTATATCACTTCCTCAATATTTTGTCCTAAAACAACTTAAAAGTCACTACATTAGGCAAACAGATACAAGCGTTGTTTCTACCACTAAAGAAAAGTGAAAAAGAACATTTCTATTTAAAAGAAATCTATTTAGAAAAGTTGAGAAAGCAAATTAGATATAACAGTTCCCAACCAATGAAAGTATCAATTACATTATTTCAAATGGTTCTATAACTTTTGAGGCTGCATTCATCTTTTTGCTGGCAAATAATTACAAATTTTCAAATAAAAAGAAAAAAGAGTAGGAAGCATCTTCTAGTTGAAGGATTGGCATTCTCATATTCCATTTTTCTCAAACTAAGGTTAAAAAGCTTGCTAAGAAATTCATCAAACCAAATCTTACTTCTCCAAATTGACTCCAAAAAAGAGAACTAAACATGAAAACAAGAAAATTATTACCTGAATGCGTGACATGGTGTATTGAAGATCACTTTCTTAAAGAGGAAATCGACAATTAACATTTGTAGTTGTTGATCATGAAAATATCTGGTTGGACCTGATTCAGAACTAGCAAAGAACAGATGAGGACATATCTGAAGTTTGGGCTGCCCAAACAAAACCTCTTAGTAGAGAATAAAATTCGCAATATGTTGAGTGTTGTAACGCTGTTGAGGAATCTACAAATATATTTGAACGCTTATTCTCACAATACTGTCAAATGAGCTGAAACGTACCAGAGGTACTTTCTTTAAGGTATTTAGACACCCCGATTTGTGCAATACAGGTTCTATAGTGTCTTCACCCCAAGATCAATCAGCCCAACCTTTAAGGTTGCACCCCAGAAAGGTTACTTAAGGTGTATCAGGTTATGTTCACTGCTTAACAGAACAACAACAGGGAGAGAGAGAGAGAAAGAGGAGGAGGAAATTCCGTGCTTAGAATGAACTTCGAAATGGGTTTATATATAGCTCCAAAGGCTGTGTGTGAAAGGGTAAGGTCACCTCTGGTACCTTTTAGCTCAACTCCCTTCAAGAAAGTACCTATCCAACTGACCTCCCTGCAGGAGAGTGCCTCTCTAATGGCATCTGCACGTAATCACCCCGGAGCTAGCTTTCCAGAACAGGGCCCATGACAAAATGGGCCTTTCGGCAAAGCCCACGACCCACGACCCAAGTTCCCAAGTCCCAAGTCCCAAGTCATATAGATATATTAATATTAATATATATCTATATAATCATGGCAGGGTCATTATAGGATTCAGGCTCGGTTCATGTCGCACAAATTAATAATACACCCTTACTATATATAAACCATATAATCAGATCCTCTCAACCTGATGTGGGACTAAATAAAACCATGGATAAAAGACACAATTAAACAGATAATTATATAAGTTTTAAACATATTTACAACAATCCCCCACAATGGTTAAAACTTCAAATACAAAGGCTGAAGACTCAAGCAGCAGTGAACACATTAGACACAATAGGACACTTCGTTGTAGATGTTTTTCGGACTTGAATCTACACTAGATCTGATAAAGCAAGCTACAGAGTACCGGTGAAGTCTGACTTCTTGAACCTATCCTCTTTAGTGTAGCTGGCTACTCCACCATTAATATCCAATTGGTCGACCTTCCTACAACCCCTTTATAAAGAGAAATAGACATTTTTATCGGCCTTGTCTCAAATCTTGGTCTCACAGATATTTAAGGAAGTTTGCCTTTGTAAATTTCCAACTGAAGGCGGCCTCACCCTCTATATGTTTAGGTCAGCATTAGGTGTGCACCACATCTGACACACCCCCACATTTAGTGAGCTACGCTTGATTAAGAGTCAGTCACTCATCCTATCAACGATATGGTGGTACTACTTTACTATATTTATTCAGAATGGGTATAGTAGTACAAACAGGTCATCTAGTGACTTTGTTGCTTACCCTTTGAACCTAATTCAAGATATAACCTCTTCACATAGGTTGGGTGTCCATCACATGACCTATGTCACAGGTCTTGATCCCATTCCCATAAGTGCTTCATTAAAAGCTCTTGTAGGCATAGCTTTAGTGAACATATCAGCTAAATTCTCCTCTGATTTCACGTAATCAATTGCAATTGTTCCTTCATCAATATATTGCCTTACAAGATTATGTCCCATTCCCATAAGTGCTTCACTAAAAGCTCTTGTAGGCATAGCTTTAGTGAACATATCAGCTAAATTCTCCTTTGATTTCACGTAATCAATTGCAATTGTTCCTTCATCAATATATTGCCTTACAAGATTATGTCGAAGACTTATGTGTCTTCTTTTGCCATTATATACCCGATTCTTGGCTCTTCCAAATAGCCGCCTTTCTTGTCACGGTGCGGCGATATATGTGGCATTGGTTTGGGCCATAGAGGTATATCTACAATCATATTTCTAAGCCATTCAGCTTCACTTCCACCCTTTTCCAAAGATATGAGTTCTGCTTCTATTGTAGAAGATGTTCCACATGATTGCTTAACTGACTTTCATGAGATTGCTCCTCCACCTAGCATAAACTCATATCCACTTGTAGCTAGTGTTTCTCTTGAATCTGAGATCCAATTAGCATCACAGTGTCCATCCAAAATAGAGGGGATTTCCCTATAGTGAAGTCCATTATGCATAGTACCCTTAAGATACCGAAGTAATCGTTCAATTCCAAGCCGAGTGCTCTTTACTAGGATTATGAATATCTTGGCTCAATTTTCCAACTCTTAGAGCAATATCTAGCCTAGTACAAGTTCATCGGATAAGTCACAGATCTAATAATCTGTGAGTATCTCTTTTGATTTACTGGTTCTCTAATATTTTTCTGAAAATTACTTTCCATAGTTAAAGGAGTTTTGAACGTACCAGAATCATAAAAACCAAACTTCTTAAGCATATTTTCCACATAATGAGCTTGAGAGAGTATAATATCTCTTTCTTTTCTGATGATTTTGGTGAAGTAGGAAACTACCTCAGATGAAGGACTTGCTGATGTATTGGACCCAAAAAGAAAATCTATCAGATGACCAAGCAATAAGGAAGAAATTCAATCTAATGGAGGAAGATAAAAATCTAAATTAAATGATGCACACAGAACTGACTAGACATGGTGCGACATCTTAATCAGTTATTATCACAACTAGCTTTGAAAATGCACAGCATGAGCAGACAAAATGAAATTTAATGATCAAGTCAAACCTCTAGTGAAGGGGGGATTAGTAACAAGAGAGACGAATGATCTGAATTAGAAGCAAATTAAGAACCACTCGTGTATTTGGGGCAAATCTAAACATAAAAAATGACGAAGTCAAGTGTAATATTGTCACAATATGTTGGCGAGGAATGGAAAAAAAAGACTAAAACAACAAAATATAATATTTTGAGGTATTTGAGTCATACCCAATTAGGTTGAGGTACTCAAGTTATACCCAACTTATTGTTGAGGTATTTAGGTCATACTCAACTTATGTTCTAATATGAGCCATCAGATTAGTTACGATCTAACGGTGTATTGGACCTTGTAGGAGAGTCCAATTACCAATACAATTCAGTATTTATTCTATAAATACTAGCTGGAAGCAGCGATCTGGGTATTCCAAACTAGATACTCAAGGTGTAATGCTTTAAGCAACCTCGTGCATAAACCCTAACCCTAACAATCTTAAAGCATTATTTTTCTTGAGAAGTTCTTATTCAGGAAAAAAGTGATCGACGTTGCGATCAGCGTTGCTTGGAGTGTTCTGACTCAATAATGCCGGTGAGTAATCCTCCCTCACAAGTAAGTGGCTTCCTCCATACTTACTGATTTTCCCTTTTGAAGAATAAAGTTTTCGTTTTAATAATCAGTTAGATTCAAACGAACGAATTTTTAGACGGAACGAATAAGTTTTCTGTCTTGATCGTTTTTCAGAATTAAATATTGTAGGTAACAATCTTTATCAACGAAAATACGACAATAAACTGAATGAAACGAGTAATATTTTTGAGTTTCCCGTGAACCAATGCTAGTCATTAGCCTTTGAGGTAGTGAGGTCATGAGGTGTTGCTTGAAAACTTTTTTGCTTTTGACTCGGTTATAACGAGAATCAGGTTATGTCTTTTGGAAAAAAGATAAAGTGAGTTAACTACAATTCCTTTTTTTTTTAGTTTATTTTTTTGGACATTAATAGTTCATAAAGCAAACGACTTTATTGAGGTAGACATAAAGTGTCTTTTGGGATTCTGACAAACCATATTTTAAATCTAAGTGCTTTAAATCAAGGCAAAACCCTTTCAATTAATTTTGCTCAGGTCAGAGAGTTCTTTACCAAATTATTTTGATAAACTTGATTTGAAGTGACGGGTTGATAAAGTGTTAATGGTAACCTTTTTACTCTTCGTTGATGTTTCCAAAATTGAATGTACAGCTGGCTAACCCTTATCCGAAGCTAGGTTTCAGAACAAACCTACGTCATCAATTGGTACTTTAACTCTGCAGTGAATCGATTAATGTAATTAATGTTGTTTTGGTATTAATTGATACTTTAACAAAGTGAATTGATTATCGTGTCAATAACTAATGTTTTTCATTATTGGAAAAGAAAATTAGTTACTGCAACCTATCTTTGGCGGAACCGAACTGACAACCATTGGTACTGGCTACAAAGATACCCTTCAATAGTTGTCATATCAACATGATGACTGATAACACTGAGCCTAGACATTTTGTAGCCATGGTAGGTGCAAAGGAGGTCAAGACCAGTACTTCTTCAAATTGGTGGTTGGACTCAGGAGCTACATGTCATGTTTGCCACAATAAGAACCTGCTGACTGACATCATCAAAGTTTCAGAGAATGTAACAGTTGCAAATGGAGCATCAGCCATGGTAACCCATAGAGGAACTGCAAATCTGATTCTATCTTCAGGTAAGAAACTAACTTTAAAAGATGTTAAAGTAGTTTCTAATTTAGAAAAGAATTTAATTTCACTTAGCCTTTTATGCAATGCTGGCATGTGTATTTTTTTTCATAGTGGTAGCGTAACTTTAACTGTTAACTCTCACTATTTTGGTCGTGCTTATCTAATTAATGGTATGTATAAACTAAGTTTAGGAAATGAGACCATAAACCATATTAGTTCAAGCTTAATTGATCCTATTACATTGCATTATAGATTGGGACATGTGAACTATAGGAAGATGGTCCATTTTTCCAAAATTTATAATATACCATTAGATAGGTCTAAAGGTTTTAACAGATGTGAAGTGTGTGCCCAAACAAAAATTACTAGAAAACCTTTTCGTTAGGTTTCTAGAAGCACACAACTTTTAGAATTAATACATTCTGATCTTTGTGATTTTAAAAATTTCACAACTCGAGGAGGACGGAAGTATTTAATTACCTTTATAGACGATTTCTCAAGATATTGTCATATTTATCTGTTAAAATCAAAAGATGAAGCATTTGAAAAATTCAAGATTTTTAAGAGTAGAGTTGAAAATCAGTTAAATTTGAAAATTAAACGACTTAGAAGTGATAGAGGAGGTGAATATTCTTTGACAGAGTTCAAAACTTTTTGTGCCTCTGAAGGTATAATTTTTGAAACTACTGCACCTTACTCACCCCAATCAAATGGCATAGCTGAACGTAAAAACAGGACGTTAACACAAATGTTGAACTCCATGTTGTTGACTGCTGGCATGCCTTCCTGTTATTGGGGAGAAGTAGCATTAACTGCGAATCACATTCTGAATAGGTTACCACATTCAAAATTGATTGAGACTCCATATGAACTATGGTATAAACATCCTTGTAGAATTGACCTCTTAAAGACCTGGGATTGTATTGCTTATGTAAGGATACAAGACCCAAAAAGACCAAAGGTAGGACCTAGAACAAACATTTGTGTATATCTAGGATGTGCAGAAGATAGTGCTGCAGACCGGTTCTTGGATCTATCAACCAATGTGGTGATAGAATCTAGGGATGCCATGTTCTTTGAAGATAAGTTTCTTCGAGATCAAGGCAGAACCTTACCAGGTCAAACAGAAATGGTTACAGAATCGATAATGGAATCTGAACCAATTATTGTTGACACTAATCCCAATTTGATCATTGAATCAGAACTTAGGCGTACTTCTAAAAGAGATAGAGTACCCAAAGATTTTGGTGATGACTATGTAACCTACCATTTAGAGGATGATCCATCTACCTATAAGGAAGCAATGAGATCTAGGGATTCTTTGTTATGGACAGAGGCAACTGATGATGAGATGCACTCTTTACAACAAAATAACACATGGACTTTAGTTGATTTACCTAAAGGTGCCAAGTGTGTTGGTTGTAAATGGCTATTGAAGAAGAAACTAAATCTTGATGGTTCTGTAGCTCGGTATAAAGCACGTTTAGTAGCTAAGGGCTATACTCAAGTCAGTGGGGTGGATTACTTTGATATCTACTCACCAGTCTGCCATCTAGCCACGATTAGAATTCTTCTTGCTTTGGCATCTATTGAGCACTATGTTGTGCATCAAATGGATGTAAAAATAGCCTTTCTCAATGGAGACCTAACTGAAGAAATTTACATGAACCAGCCTGAAGGGTATGTCATGAAAGGTCTCGAACATAAAGTTTGTAAACTAAACAAATCTTTATATGGTCTTAAACAAGCACCTAAATTATGGCATCAAAAATTTGACAAAACAGTAAAGAGCTTTGGGTTTCAAACTAGTAACTCTGATAAATGCCTTTACTATAAGTCTATGTCGAATAAGGTTGTAATTATTTGCTTGTATGTAGACGACATGTTGATTCTTGGTTTTGATCATTCTGTAGTGAATGACATCAAAGAAACCTTAGCTAAAGAATTTGACATGACGGATCTTGGTGTTGTAGACATCATTCTTGGTATGAAAGTAAGTTTTTCTGAGCAAGGAATTACCCTTAGCCAATCCAGTTATATCGAAAAACTACTTTCTAGATGGGGATATAGTGAATGCAAACTGGTAGAGACACCATATGATTATAACAAAAAGCTTATACCGAATACTGGTAAAGCTATGAATCAGTCAGAATATTCTAAACTGATTGGTAGTCTCATGTATGCAATGAGTTGCACTAGGCCAGACATAGCCTATACAGTAGGCATGCTGAGTCGCTTCACATGTAATCCTAGTACAGAGCACTGGATTGCCCTTGAAAGGTTAATGAGATATCTTAAGGGTACTACAAACTATAACCTTTGCTATACTGGAACATCCTCCAATTTTGGAAGGATATTCTGATGCATCATGGTGCTCAGACATAGAAAACAACAAATCCACTAGTGGTTATATATTTACACTAGGTGGAGCAGCTGTTGCGTGGAAATCTAAGAGACAGACTTGCATTGCTCTGAGCTCTATGGAATCAGAATTATATGCTCTAGCCTCAGCAGGGGATGAGGCAGAGTGGATAAGAGATTTGATCCTGGATATTCCATTGGTTAACTTGAAGGTAACTTCTTTGAGTTTGTTCTGTGATAATCAAGCAACGACAATGATAGCTAATAACTCACTCTATAATAGTAAGAGGAGACAAATTAGGCTAAGACAGGCTGTGCTGAATTATCTTATTGAACAAGGAGTGATCTCTTTGATTGATGTAAGATCAAAGAAGAATATGGCAGATGCCCTTACAAAGGGATTAGACAAAGATCAAACATTCAAAACTGTGGGGAAAATGAGGTTAAAGACCACATAGGTAGGTCTTAATCCAAAATTCTATATTATTTTGAAGTGTTTCGAATATGATCTAGCCATTGTTAGCATTCATGACAATGTACATATTTCAGATAATTTGGTAAGATTGTAAAATATAAAGCTTTGTGAAGTCATTCCACTTTGATGATGTAGCAACCTTTATATGAAGCTTGATTACCTTATTATTTCAAACAAGAAATATGGAAATTGTTAAATATGTTTCAATGATATTATTATTATCTATATATCATTCCACATCTGATGATATGTCTTCCATAGAAAGATTTGTCATTCCAATTTCGATGATACAATCAACAACTATGTTGGACAAGATGATTATAACATTCCAAATAGAAACATGGTATGGTTCTTGGTAAAAGAAACCATTTAGATCTTGTTCTTGTATAGAAACTTGATGAGAATGCAAATGTTCTTTCAGTCATTATGTGGAAATGTACTAAGTTCTTTTAGTAGAACTAAATACTTGTGTGTATATATATATATATATATATATATATATATATATATATATATATATATATATATATATATATATATATATATATATATATATATATATATATATATATATATATATATATATTGTCTAAATGATTGGATGCATTTTCTTATGAAATTCATTGTCAATTTACAGGAAATTACGAAAATGGAGGAAAGCAACTTAATCTGGAGCTCGACGAGGATGATTTACTTGATGAGTAAAATCGCTCAAGGCTAGAAGGAACTATTAATTGTCCATACAAATTAAATAGTTTATGTAGAACCTTAATTTGATTTGATTTTGTTTAGATTGATTCTAAAACTAATGATTCTATTTTAAATTATTCATTTGAATTTAATTGGATATTATTCAATTTGGAAAGTTATGAATGATTCTGTATTGAGTTTGAACATTACATTTCTGAGACTAATCCTAGAACCATATGTAGAACATAGGAGGAGATTGTTGAGGTATTTGAGTCATACCCAATTAGGTTGAGGTACTCAAGTTATACCCAACTTATTGTTGAGGTATTTGGGTCATACTCATCTTATGTTCTAATATGAGCCATCAGATTAGTTACGATCTAAAGGTGTAATGGGCCTTGTAGAAGAGTCCAATTACCAATAGAATTCAGTATTTATTCTATAAATACTAGCTGGAAGCAGCGGTCTGGGTATTCCAAACTAGATAGGGGCTAACAATACAATACGACATCGAGACATACTTGGGAGTCCTGTGTGCATTACAAACACCTTGCTCTTAATCCTCTACTCTTCTAACCCAGGCAACTTAACTTGTAGGGAGAGAGAGAGAGAGAGAGAATTGTGAGTGGCAGAAGCTTAATATAATAATCTAATGGGTATGTAGTACAACTACCTGTTCACTCGATTCACCTACAAATTTCATGTTTGAAGAGAAATTGCAGCTTTACCAAGATGTTCAAGCTCTTAATAAGTCTGCTTGTGCTTTCCCATTAAATAGTGGAAAAATGAAAGAACAATTTCTAGTGTTCCTTCTCATTAGTTCCTCTGCATTGTGTTTGGGTCTGTTATCTTTGAAGAAGAGCAGTGAGCAAACTCCATACTGCCTAATGGGTGAAGGTCCGTCCCACATCAACGTAAATATCCATTTAAATTAACACAACAG